>NC_081167.1:11462709-11762709 GCF_012432095.1 Onychostoma macrolepis | reverse complement strand
GAGTCACATTGGTATCCAGCCCCAGGATGCTCCTCCACTTAGTTACAAGATGTATTTTGGGGAGCACCTGTCCTTCAGCGGCACTCTTGAGTGTTTGAGAGCCGACATTGTCGACTCTGACACCAGCAAAGACAGGAAAAACAAACGAGCACACAGGTAACACAGATTTTCCAAGGTAGCTTTTGTTCATCTGTCTAGAGATATTCTAGAAAGCGCACTTATTTTTTATTTATTTATTGATTTATTTATTTTTTTTCTCACTGTTGCAAGTTTCATTTTATGTAAGGATGGGTACTTGGAAGTGCGCAATAATTAAATGACTACAGTGTTAGTATTGTTAACTAACACTGTTAAAAATCATTTTGGTTATTGAAATAAAGCTTTCAAATAAATGAAAATCAAAGCAAATATAAAAAAACTTAAATCTAACAAAAATTTGAACATTTGTTATCTAGCAACTAACTGAAATAAGTTTATTGAAGTACTAAAATTACTAAAACTAAAATAAGTACAAGTATAAAAAACAAAAACCAATGAAAATTACAAAAAACAAAACTAATATCAAGAAACAAAAATAAACTGAAAATAATCAAATAAAGGTTAAAACTAAATACTAAATTAAATGACTAAACTATTAAATTAATAATAAACAAATTTAATTAGTATTAAAATGATTTTTTACAAAAATCTGCAAAAACAAAGTTCTTTCTTCATTTCAAGTTGACCCTGACTGTAATAACTAGCGATTCAGGTGTTGATTCATTAGCCGTTTGACAGATTCAGCAAGTGAGTCTTTTTATATAATTCATTAAAAGATTCAGCAATGAAGTTTGTAGATTCAGACTACACTGGTAACAATTATGTATGCCTTCTGTTCAAAAATGGCTAGACAGACCACAGCTCTATACAGAGAGAATATACTGTATATACATAGACTACAGTGCAGACAAAAACCTGTCCAACCCTGAACTTGGCCTATTTTATTTATTGAGTACTCAAGCAGTCAACATGTTGCTTGTCCCTGATTTTATAACGGTGTGTTCTTGTGTTCAGGCAGGGCATGGTGAACATCCCACCGCTTGATTTCAAGCCTGCCCTGATGATTGAGACTTTCAGTTTGAACGCAGTCATACTGGAGAAGTGCATGTCAACCCCTCCCTCTGCCAGTGCGCTGTCTTTCCACGAGCTGAGCCGGAGACCCCAGGCCAGCGTGCACTGCCATTTTACCCTCGCTTGCCAAGCGATTCGCCAGCACGTGGACATGGCCCTGGTCCGCCTCATTCACCAGTTCAGCACGATGATCGATGACATCAAAGCCACACAGACTGACATCAAGCTCAACCGCTACACTGCCGGCTCCTCTTCCCCAACGCCTACCAAGGCGCGACCGTATCGGGAATTTCGCTCTTCTGACTTCAGCCGTAGTTCTCGTGGGAGCCTGAATGGAGCTGCTCGACTGGGCACTCAGAAGGGCAAGCGGACCATGGCCGGGCCGGGCCTAGACACGCTGACCAGGAATCGAGAGCCTCGTGGAAGGGGGACGCTGGGACGTTCTGAGCGAAGGACGTCAAAAGTATCTCGGAAGGGTTCGCGTGACGTGGCGGACCACATGACCATTCAGATGGATGACTCGGACTCCATCACGGTGTCAGAACAGAGCGAGCCGTCGGCCGAGTGCTGGCAGAACATGTACAAACTGCTTAATTTCTACTCGCTCATATCAGACCCCACAGGCATCCTGGAGAAGAACCAAGATAATGTCCTCTCAGGTAGGACTTGCTCTGCATTTTTGTTAATTTGAATTCTTTTGATTCACTTTTTTTAAGTGAAAGAATTTGAAAATATAATAAGAATTTTGTAAGAAAATGAAGTATATTTTTAGACCCAATAATTGTTTTTGCATTGCAACATATATCATTATTGCATTACACATGATGGTAATGAAATTCTATTTTATTGTGTTGTGATAAAGAGACTCGGAGAAAGGAAATGCTCAATTGTCATGAAAATGTCAAATTGCAAAAAAAAAAAAAATCTTATTTTTGCTTTTGAATGGTACAAAAATAGTCTAATATTCACAGTTTTTGGCCCAATTTGCCTATTCACTTGCTCTTCAGAGGGTGGACGGAGCCCTGCGGATCCTCCATGTCGATTGGTGTTTGAATCTGAAGGCGAGACGCCCCCCAGTCGACTGGGGCGTAGGCGGAGCTTGGTAAGCTCTGAGCCCCAGCATGTTACGCTGATCGTGTTCGGCGTTGGCATGGTGAACCGCACGCATCTGGAAGCAGACATTGGAGGACTGACCATGGAGGCTGAGCTTAAGAAAATACATGGCAGTTTTACTCTAAAGGAGAAAATGAAGGGTAAATCAAGCAGCATTTTGTAATAAATGTAACATTTTAAAATATCCTGTATACTTACGAACACCTTATCCTATCATTTCTGTTCTCTTGATGCAGATATTCTCCATCAGAAGATGACTGAGACCTGTGCCTCGGCCCATATCGGATGTGTGAACATTGTGCTTCTGGAAGGAATCTCACCAGACATACAGTCAGTAACTCATTTATCACTAGGCCTAATACCCACTGACTGCTCTACCACTTATCAGCGTCCACTTATACAGTATATAATCAGTTTACCTTGAAGTGTCTAATTTCTCTTTTTTAAATATGCCCAATCTCAGTTTCACATGCAAAACACTGTAAACCATTGGTAGGTTGGCTTCCTGAGGAGCATAGACACTTTGTCTCTGTGGTACTTTAATATTTTGCTATGTTTATTTGATCAGTCTGACATAACAACTCACGGACTAAACAATAACATGAACCGCAATGCAAAAACTTTATATCCATACACTACTGTTCTAAAGAAGTCTCTTATGCCCACCGAGGCTGCAACTGTGAAATATTATTACAATTCAAAATAATATAAAATTTTAATATATTATAAAATGTAATTTATTCCTGTTATTCCACATGATTATGTTATTCCTTCAGAAATCATTCTATTATGCCGATTTGGTGATTGAGAAACATTTCTTATTATCACTGCCACATTCATGTCAGTCATGCATTTATTTGAAATAGAAATCTTTGGTAACATTATAAATGTCTGTACTGCCACTTTTGATCAAATTGATGCATACTTGCCGAATAAAATAATTAATTACTTTCTCACCGAACCCACATTTTTGAACGATTGTGTATTTAAACTTTTTAAAAGATAGTGTATTTAATGACCAGCATGTCACAGATACTTCACTGTGTTGTTAGAAACTACATGGTAGCAATCTAAAAACTACACAAACAGTTTAGCAATTGCATAACACCACCCTGGAAACAACCTGCAATAACCTAGCCTCAGAAAATGTAAAATCCAGTTCAAGCAGCCCTTGTAATGTACTTTAAAATGCACTTTATTCCTAGCATACTCTCTGCGATTATCATATTTTAAAGTTGTTTTAAAGTCATTCTTGGATGTTTTTTTTTCTGGTGTTCTCTTTCCACAAATGTATTTTTAAGAGTACAGATTTATCACAGCAATATGTGACAGTTTTGAAATGTTTTCTCTGTGGATAACTTTCCCCTCTTCTACCTTCCTGCTCTCTACTCTCCTCTCTTCTCTCTATCTGTCATCTTTTTGTTGTTTTTTTTCTGCCTCTCTCACTGGCAGACTAGAGGATTTTCCAACCTCACCTACCAGCACAACCAAGCAGGAGTTCCTGTATGTCAAGTTTCCTCAGTAACCTTGTCCAGTCCTCCATGACCATTCATAACATCTCCATAATATTTGTATATCACAGTCCCTTCCATATTTCAAATATATGCCATATACTGTTCACCCTTACTATAATAAGATTTCTTTTGCTCTCTCATATGAACCTTTCACAGCATTGTATTGTGTCTTCAACAGTGGTCAGTAAAATCATAACATCCTCATGACACTAATTTTACAGTTATAGTTACTTCATTAATGCATTGTCAGTGGGACACTTTTCCATTTCCTAGTCTAATTGAAACAAGTTTTGGACTATCGGCGTTAAGTCCATTTTATAGGTTATTCTGACCAAGATCCACCCACTGTCATGTTTCCTTTTCAAAAATATGGATGATGCATTATTGTTAACTACCAGTGTTATTTTTCCCCGTGATATTTTCATCAACAGTTTGTTTTATTAAAAGAGTTTCATTGTCATTTGACACGCATAGCCCCGCCCCCTGTATCTTTAGATCGGAAGAGATCATCTGACTAATTCTGATTTTGCTTTTATACACTGTTTAAGTGACGACTGATCTGAAATAAATGATAAAATTTGGCATGAACAAAATCTTTAATTTAATGGCAAAGTAGTCTTTGAGAGCAGTTTTACAGAAACCTAGCAGAAAATATGTGAAGACCCTTTTTTCCCCTGTTCTTCCAAAAGTAATAAGTTGGGAGTATTTCACAGACTCATAACTCAGAACAGAAAATAGATTATAAAGTTCTGCTAGTGGTTATTAAGTTTATGTGATACTATGTGCCTCATACAAAACTCTGAATATCTTTTAAATACTTGATGCTTCTGTCCTGGAAAAAGTTGTCAAATCCAATGATTAGTTCCTCCTGAAAGGCGCTCATTGCAGCAGCTTGGTACGTAAACACAATCTAGTTTTCTGGTGCACCCTGACTCTTGGAAGTTGCAAATCCATCAATCAGTCTGATTGATCCTGATATTTTGACAAGTGTTTGCCAATTTTGTGTGTGGTATGAATCAGATGGACAGTCCATGATCATGCTATCAGCGCCTGAAACTCTCCCTTTCATCTTTTCTATTAATCCATCTAGATCTCTCTCCTTCCAGTTGCTCTCTCTACATCTACAAGGCCTCGTTTCCAGTCACATGAACATTTCATTTGTACATTTTTGCCAGTATTTGTCTGAACATATTTCACAGACATTGTTTTATGTTACTGTTCAATATTACATCCAGGCTGCGATTTCAAAGTGAGCACTTGTAGTAAGTTCCTTTTGTTTGTGTGTATTTGTATCTTAGGACGGTGGTGAAGTGTAACATCGCAAAGTCCCAGGCTTTATATAGCGCACAGCGTGGGCTGAAGACCAATAACGCTGCCGTATTAAAAGTGGGTGCAATCTTCATCAACATCCCGCAACACCCAGCAACGCTGCACAGCATGATGGTCCGCAGCTCCCACCAGCTCTCAAAACAGATTTCAGACCTCATCCGTCAGCCGTCCAACATGTGAGGAAAAGCACTTTCTTTTCGTAAGTTTAATGATTTTTTTTTTTTTGCCCATATTAAATTCAAATCTGTTTATATCAGCCCACCGCCCAACCGCGAAGACACGCCTACTCCACAGCCTTCTGAAGTGAGTGTCAATCAAACTCCGGTGGAGGCCATTGAGTTTCCTCAGCTGCCTGAAGGACTGGAGAAGAAGCCAATTGTGTTGAAATTCAGCGCTATGCTGGATGGGATCACTATTGGTGCAGCCCTGTTGCCCTCTCTCAAAGCAGAATACAAGATGGGTCGCATGAAGAGCCATGGCATGACAGGTACTCAAATTTCCAATGGCACAGTTGTTCATTTATTTCACAGCGCCCTGGGAAATACAGATGCAACAATAACAAACGTTTAACGTTTTGGTGTCTCCCTCTCACAGGTGCTCAGACACGGTTCACTTTTGAACTACCCAATCATAAGCTATGTTTCCAGTCGAAGGTTTCCCCTGTGGATGTGTCGGCCATGCCACCCACTGCCAGCCTGACGCTGCCTCCTGTCACCATGTCTGGACAGTACATCATACAGGAGCACGAGGGCCACAGCGACACTGCCTGGGCCCCAGGATACAGCAGCTATCTTCAGGGAAACTACTTGCGCTGTGTAGCTGAGGTGTGCCATTGATGTAGCAATGAGATATTGTACTAAATAGGTTGCTTGATTATTAGATTATCATGTTTGGGTTCGTTTGATATACAATATACTGGTTTCTTCATTTTTAGATCGGGTCTTTCGAACACAATTTGACCACAGATTTGCTCAACCATCTAGTCTTCCTTCAGAAGGTCTTCATGAAGGAGGTCAATGAGGTCATCCAGAAGGTGTCAGGTATGTTTGATGAAGAACACGTAGCATAAATGGATGACTTTTTTGTGTTTCATTTATTTGTTTATTTATTTGCTCTGTTTTTTGTTTTGCTATCATTTAATTTTTTGGTTGCACTTTATTTTAAGGTGTCCTTGTTACAATGTAATTATACATTTAAGTACTGAGTAATATTAATTAACTATATGTACTTACTATATGGGTAGGATTAGGGCTACTTGCATGTTAATTATGCATAATTTATTGTTATTATAATATTAAGTATATGTTTCTGTAGGAGGCGAACAGCCAATCCCACTGTGGAATGAACACGATGTGTCAACAGATGGCGACAAACCTAAAATCCTGCTTTATTCTATTAATCTGACTTTTAAGGTTTGTACTAATAAAATTGTGTTTATTAATTTTAAGTGAATCTTGCAGACTTTTTAAACTTCTTCAGTATGTTTTTTTTTTTTTTTTTTTTCTGTTGTAGGGGATTCAAATGACAGCCACCACTCCTTCAATGAGGGCGGTGCGCTTTGAGACGGGCTGGATTGAGCTTGAACTGTCCAATCGGGTTCAGTGCAAGACTACTCCCACAGGAAGTAACTACCTGAAGCTCTTTGGGAAATGTCAAGTGGATCTCAATTTGGCTTTGGGGCAAATAGTCAAACATCAGGTAGCTAGTCACAGAAACATAAAGAACACTGTTATTCATTGTTCTCAATAAACTTTCTTATAGATGCGTGAGATTTTGATAAGGTGGTGCACACTATCAGTTAATCACTGTTGTCGTGACAATGTCTCTTGCAGGTGTATGAGGAGGCGGGGTCAGATTTCCACCAGGTGGCGTATTTCCGCACTCGAATCGGTTTGCGCAATGCTCTGCAGGAGGAGATCAGTGGTAGCTCTGATAAAGAGGCTGTCCTAATCACACTCAACCGTCCTATTGTTTTTGCTCAGCCAGTAGCATTTGACAGAGGTCAGGCCACACTTAGCCTTTTGTTTTTTCATGTGCATCCTTTGGTGGATTTTTTAAATTTTTTTAATGAAATTGTGTATTTGTTATGTCTGTTGTAGCTGTTCTGTTCTGGCTGAACTATAAGGCTGCCTATGATAACTGGAAGGAGCAGCGCTTGGCTCTCAACTCAGACATTCATATGGCCACCAAAGAGGTGGTGGACAAACTGCCAGCCATACAACAGACCAGCGTCCAGGCCTTCAGCACTCTCTTCCTGCAGCTCACTGTCAATGACCTGGGCATCTGCCTGCCGATCACCAGCGCCACACAGGTGGATCCTCACTGATACTCAATCTATTTTTCATTCTTTTTAATGTTTAGACTCATCAGATTGGTGTGAACAGGCCTTTAACTTGATAAAATACCGTAGGCTTGTATTTCACCCTTTATACACATGAAATCTTTCCATTTCTGTGGATCATTTACATTTACATTTACATTTATGCATTTAGCAGACGCTTTTATCCAAAGCGACTTACATTGCATTCAAGTTACAGTTTTTACATTTTATCAGCTCTTGCTTTCCCTGGGAATCGAACCCATGATCTTGGCGTTGCTAGCGCCATGCTCTACTATTTGAGCTACAGGAAAGCTAGGATCAGAATGCTTGATGTTAAATGTTTGTCCTTCTTTCTGCTGTACATTAGGCCAATCACAGTATTGATTTTGACACTGGCTCAGCACTGGTGTTAACCATCGAGAGTACGCTAATCACAGCCTGCTCCTCCGAATCTCTGGTCAGCAAAGGCCATTTCAAGAACTTTTGCATTCGATTTGCTGAGGGGTTTGAGACGACTTGGGATGACTGGAAACCTGAGGTCAGAGGTGACCTGGTCATTAATGCCTGTGAGTAACACTCAAAGTTAACTTGCTGTGTCTGTATTTTGCCCCGTAATGCTTCCATGATTCTTGAAATACTCAATGTGGCTTTCTAGGTGTTGTCCCCGATGGTACTTATGAGGTTTGCTCCAGAACGACAGGCCAGGCCTCTGCAGGTATGAGTAAAACAATGTTCTTCAGCAATTTGAATGTTTTTGAAAGAAGACTCTCACTCTTATGCTTTCCAAGGCTGCATTTATTTGATCAAAAATACAGTAAAAACGGTAATATTGTGAAATATTATTAGAATTTAAAAGATTAAAAAAAATCTTCAGCATCATTACTCCCAGTCTTCAGTGTCACATGATCCTTCAGAAATCATTTGAATATGCTGACTTGATAATTAAGTAATATTTCATTATTTTCAGTGTTGAAAACAGTTGTGCCACTTTTTGTGGAAACTGTGATACTTTTTTTTTTTTCCTCCAGGGTTCTTTGAATAAAAGAAAATTCAAAAGAACAACATTTATTTGATATAGATTATAAATAACATTATAAATGTCTTAACAGTTGCTTTAAAGCTTTCTTGTTTAATAAAATGATCAATTTCTTAAGATCTTACTGACCCCATAATTTTGAATGGTAGTATGCATTGATGAAATGCACAGAACAAGGCCATTAAGGAAGAAAACATTGTCAATTTGATTTCATACTGACTTCATATTTAATCTTTGTCTGTGTTTAATAACAAAATCTTTCGATACTCCAGAAAGCAGCAGCGCGGGGACGTGGACGCTAAATGTCTTGTGGAAGATGTGTGGTATTGATGTGCACATGGATCCCAACATCGGCAAGCGTCTGAATGCTCTGGGTAACACTCTCACCTCTCTGACCGGTGAAGAGGACAATGATGATATCACAGACCACAACTCGGTCAACATGGCTGACCTATCAGACGAGGACGAGAGTGACGGCATGTCTCCCCCCATACACACGGTCAGAGCTCACACGCTTTATGCCACTAACATTTCTTAATGTCAGTGTAATGTCTTTGTAGCTATTTTTTTATTTACATTGTTTGCTTATTTGGTTTCTTGTTTTTTGTACATGTATATTAATGTCATTTTTATGTTTAGAGCAGGAAATGTGTCTTTGTGCTCAGTTGTACTCGATGTCTTTGTAGTGGTGTGTGTTTGTGTTTGTTTTAAACCGGCCCATGTTTGCAGTGTCCTGAAGGGGATCTCAGTCCCAGACTTTCGTTCAGGAAGCGGCTGGTGAACAGCATTCTGGGCATTAGCCCCAGCCCTCCTCCCCTCTCACCTTCTGAGTGTCGTAATGTTTCTCCATCATCCACAATCACTCGGCTAAAGTCGAGAAGTGTTCGCCTGTCGTCCACAGCCAATGCAGAACGAACTAGACATCCCAGACCCCTGTCCTGGGGCTGTGTATGTACTTCAGAGCTCCCATTTGCTTTTCAGTCCTCTCTGTTTCTCTGTCACATTCTTTCTCTCCATCTTGTTCATGCTCTCAGGGTGGAAGTTGCTTTTAAGATCAGTCACATCACTCAAAACCTTGTTGAATTGTGCCTAGAACTGAAACATGTCGAGAAAGTCTGAATTCTACAATTTCCTGCTGCTTTTTAGTGTTTCTGAATCCTCTCCATGAGAAATGAGTGGCCAGAGACATCTTAGACTTTTCTTATTTCCCATTTCCAAAGGAAGCATTTCTCATGGACAAGCTGTGTTCAGTAATCATTTTTTTGGGGTGGTGTTGTGATTTTTGTTTTTCTGATGTGTTGGAATGAGCAACACTTGTTTTGACTGTTCAGCAGTCAGTGTGATTTTGGAACTCTTATATACCTAGGGCTGGGCGGAATGATGGTAAACACTGTGCAACAGTTGAAATATGGCAACAGGTTGTGTTTTTTGTGTGTTAAAAATAACTTGCTGATTTGTATTATCAAAATAACAAATAACCAGTTTTTTATTGAATTTCCTGCAAAATATACACTGTCATTTTTAAAAATAAATTAATGCTGTAATTCAGGAAGGACGCATTAAAGTGATCAAAAGTGCAAATGTGACAGTACAGACTTTTACAATGTGGAAAAAAAACAAACATTTCAAATAGGCACTGTTCATTTGAAGTTTCTATTCATCAAAGAATCCTGAAAGTTTGCACAAAAATATTAATCAGCCCAGCTTTTTTTCAGCATAATGATAATAAAAAGAAATGTTTTCTGAGCATCAAATCAGCATATTAGAATGATTTATGGAGGATCATGTGACACTGAAGACTGTGTAATAGCTACTAAAAATTCAGCTTTTCCATTACGGGAAGAGGTAACATTTAAAAAAAATAATACAATTTGAAATTGAGAGAACTTTTTTTTTTTTTTTTTTTTTAATTGTAATAATATTTCACATTGCTGTTTGTACTGTATTTTTAGTCAAAAAAATAAATAAAAATGCAGCCTTTTTGAGCATAAGAGTCTTCTTTCAAAAACATAAAAAAATCGTACCAACCCCCAAAATTTTGAATGGTGAATTTTAATATTTGTAAAATGAAATAAAATAAATTAATATGCCGTTTTTGAATTACTCATACCATGACAAGGAAATATCAGATTTAGTCATACCGCCCACCCCTAAGTGTGTCTCGTATCTTAAATGTATTATTTTGACAGTTGTTTTCCCTCTTACAGGAGTCTGTTGACCTGCGCAGACAGGCAGTCATGAGCAATCAGATAATCGACGCTCGTGGACGGAAGTTCTCTAAGCGCTTGGTGGATATTAGAGAACTCAATGAGCAAGCCAAAGTCATTGATGATCTCAAGTAATGTCAACCGGATAATTAATAACAAGCAATATACCTCAATCAGTTTTTTTTTTTTTTGTCTAAAAGAAATCCCTATAATTCTTTTTTTCTCTCTAAGGAAACTGGGAGCAAGTGAAGGCACCATAAACCAGGAAATCCAGCGCTATCAGCATTTGGAATCTGTCGCTGTCAATGATATCCGTCGGGATGTGCGCAAGAAGCTACGACGCTCCAGCATGCGGGTGAGAAAGACTTGATTCAGCTCACTACATTGAAAGTGTGGTGGAGATGAAATGTTGCATTAATTGAGATTGTGCTTTGTTTAGGCTGCGTCATTGAAAGATAAATGGGGTTTAGGGTACAAGCCAAGCTACAGCAACAGCAGGTCAAAGAGCATTTCGGCAACAGGCAGACCACCAATGAAGAGGTCTGATAGACCCAGGTATGTACACACGTACACACACACACTCACTCACAGTCACTCACTCAAATTAAATCACAGATGGGTTAAAGTATTTCAGTTACACGTCCTTAGTTTGTTCATTGATTTTATTTATTTTTTTTGTCTCTCTAAAGGGACGATCTGCCAGACATTAAAGTGGATGCAGCATCTCCAGCACCAAGGGTTACCTTCAACATTGACACGGTAGTGTGCACGTGTACATCTGTGTGTGCCGGAGTCTGTACATTTGTTCATTTAAAATTCTGTATGCATCTTTTTTGTCGTCATTCTGTGGTTCCATCTACATGTTCAGTGTTTATGTGTCAACAACGTTTGTAAAGTTAAATAAAGCTTTGCTTTTTACATTACCCATTCAAAAATTTTGGGTCAGTAAGATTTTGTTTACAAATTAATTTTTCTATTTTGCAAGGATGCAGTTGATCAAAAGTGACAGTCGAGACATTTAACATTGCAAAAGATCATTTCATTATTTTTTTAACTTTCTATTCATCAAAGAATCGCGAAAACATTATCTTCAGTTTATACAAAAATAGTAAGCAGCACAACTGTTTGCAACATTTGATAATGATAAGAAATGTTTTGAACAGTAGTATGACCAATTTATACTGTATTTTTGATCAAATAAATGCAGACTTTTCAAAAATATAAAAAATATCTTGCTGACCCCAAACTTTTGAACAGCGGTGTACTTGGACAAATACGCGCACATACACATACTCATTGGTTTTATGGTTTCACCTGCAAGTGCTTCACTCTTGACTTAATGAAAGCCATATGTATATTCACATACTGTGCTCAACACATATATTCATGTACTGTATAGCTCAGTAAGTCTGTTTGTGTTTAAGATGGAAACCCCAAACCCAATCCCAAGTCCAGCTGACTCTGTTTTTAAGGTATCAGAGAAAAACGGTCCAAATCGAATCTTAAAATCACCTCTGAATCTCTATGCATGCAAGTCTTGTGGCGTGAAATCGCTAAATCTAAATCTGCTGTTCAAAATCCAATCAAAAATCATCACGACTCTTAGGCTGAAGAGTGGTCTTAATTTTCTTTTGATTTCTCTACTCACACGTTCATTAACACACTCTCACTCCCTATGTTGAAGCTGCTCTTGTGCTGTGTTGGTGTAACTAATCAACTCTTGTTTGTTCAACATGTCTGGATCTTTATCCATTGCATTGTTCATGATGTCTTTCTTGTCATCTGTCCATCTTTTCATCTTTTCATTTCTCATCCCTCTCTCCTCCGCTGGGTCGTAGTGAAAAGCATGAATTGGGAAAAGGAAAAAGCTTTCTTAAAAGTGCTCACTGGTTATGAGCGATCAGCCAACAGTTACAGTTTGAATTGACTCAGTCAGAATCAGATCAGTTTAGGTTTTGAGTACATCAACAGATAGAGTGACGGAATGATGGACGGATAGATAAACTGACATTCAAGTAAGTGTGTCATATTATAATACTATAGGAAATATTATAGCACTCTACTGCTCCATGATCTCAACCGAAGCCCAGTTGAGGAGAAAATTGTAAATGTTAGACAGTTGGATAAAAGGATTTCTATTTCAGTTGCAATCTTGATGAGAATTAATCTAATAGACCCAATATAATACCTTAGTGGCCATTGAGCTTTTAGACATGACAGGGTTATATTTTACCACAAAATCACAAGAAAAAAAACAGAAATTGCATTTTGCTTCAATAACATGAAGGCTTAAATATTGTTCCAATGCAAATAAATAAATAATAAAGTAAATTAAGTAAACATTTCTGTATTACGGCAATACGGATCACCATTGAATATAATGGTAATTACAAACCCAAGGGTAAAATGTCCAGATATATGATGGTAATGATGCATTGATATTCAAATTATGTCCAATAACAATATCCATATTTTGATGGCTGACAACTGATAAATATCTGATTGTTAAAATTCTACACTTATTAAAATTATACACTTTTTATTTATTTTATTTTATTTATTTATTTTTGCTTACAAAAAATAAAGTCAGTTGTTTTAAATGTAAGCATCATAATATTAACATAAAAATGGACAGTATGAAAGAATTTCATTTTGAGATTTGGAAAAGTTAAACATCCAATATTAGGAGATAATGCTAAATTTAACGCGTCACTAATATCATGATCCTTAAAATACGCTTGCTTTTTTTTTTTTTTGATTTTGTGGTGATGTGACCTAGATATGTCTTTATTAGATCCACTCATGTACTCGAAGAGACATAAATCCTTTAGGAGAGAGAAATTGATGAATAGATGGATAGATATATAGACCAATCATCTGACTGTTGGCTTTCACTGGTTGTTGAAGTTCCCGGAGGAGACAGAGTTGGACCTGTTGTCTGTCACCATTGATGATCCTGCCCATTACCCATCATGCTCAGTGTTCAGTGCCCCTGGCACACCTGCAGTCTTTTCACCAACCGTTCCCTTCCAGCCCGATGACAGCCGCCGTGAGGACCTCTCCTCGACTTCTTCAGAGGATTCGGACAAAGACGACGAGTTTGACAGGGAAAGACCACACAGCTATTATCGCAGACCAGGGTGTGTTGAACACACAGCACATATAAACACTCCACAAACACAATTACACACTCTGAACTGACAGTCTGTATGTTTGTGTTTCTCAGGGGCTCTCAGAGAAAGTCATCTGCGCTGTCTGCATTATTCAGCGAGCGCTGGCCGGCCACACCCCCTCAGCGTGGAGCATTAGCCCCGCCCACTGAGCGGAACATTGACTTCGAGCTGGACGTACGAGTTGAGATCGACAGCGGCAAGTGTGTGCTGCATCCCAGCACCCAGCCGCCTGAGCATGAAGATCTCGCACTGAGGAGGTGAAGAGACTCAAAATGGACACACTATCTCATGTTGTCTTTATTGAATCGCACACTGCAGTGATGACATACAGTTGTGCTCATATATTTACATGCCCTTTGCAGAATATGCAAAATGTTAATAATTTTAACAAAATAAGAGGGATCATGAAAATTGCATGTTATTGTTTATTTAATACTGTCCTGAATAAGCTATTTCACATAACAGATGTTTATATATATATATATATATATACTCCATAAGACAAAATAATAATTGAATTCATAAAAAATGACCCCGCTCAAAAGTTTACATACCCTTGAATCTTAATAATCTGTGTTGTTTCCTGGATGATCCACGACTGTCTTTCTGTTTTGTGATAGTTGATCACGAGTCCCTTGTTGGTCCTGAGCAGTTTAACTGCCTGCTGTTCTTCAGAAAAATCCTCCTTGTCCTGCACATCTTTGGTTTTCCAGCATCTTCGAACCCTTTCCAACAGTGACTGTATGATTTTGAGATCCATCTTTTCACATTGAGGGCAATTGAGGGATTCATACACAGCTATTACAAAAGGTGGAAACATTTACTGATGCTCAAGAAGGCAACACAGTGCATTACTTTTGAACTGGATGATGTGTAAATATTTATTATTTTGTTTAAACATGAGACAAAATAAGTACAATTTACCCTGATCATCCGATTCAAAAAGTTTACACCCCCCCTTGTGTTGCCGCCTTGAGCATCAGTAAATGTTTCCACCTTTTGTAATAGCTGTGTATGAATCCCTCAATTGCCCTCAATGTGAAAAGATGGATCTCAAAATCATACAGTCACTGTTGGAAAGGGTTCAAATATTCAGAAGATGCTGAAAAACCAAAGAATGTGCAGAAGCTGGAGGAATTGCTCAGGACCATCAAGGGACTCGTGAACAACTATCACAAAACAGTCGTGGACCATCCAAGAAACGACACACAGTATTGAGATTCAAGGGTTTGTAAACTTTTGAACGGGGTCATTTTTACAAATTCAGCTATTATTTTGTCTTGTGAAGAATATATAAACAACTGTTATGTGAAATGGCTTATTCAGGACAGTATTAAATAAACAATAACATGCAATTTTCATGATCCTTCTTATTTTGTTAAAATTATTAACATTTTGCATCTTCTGCAAGGGGCATGTAAATTTATGAGCACAACTGTATATTTGTTGGCCAACCTGGACGTTAGAATCACCCTGGTTCCCTTGACAAAAACTATTGCAAAAAATAAACTCTGTGACCAACAAAAGTTTGATTCTTGCACATTATGTTCATAATGATAATCTTCACAAATGAACACAACTTTACTGAACTTTAAAGCCTAAATACAATCGTCTGAAGTAAAAAGACAAACTATACTATGGTCATATGGCTATTGCAACATAACCATTAAGTTTCAAACAACTCTTTCAGTTTTTATAAAAAAAAAAAATAATTCCCTTCAAAGTTTGAGTTAGAATGATTTGCATAAGTGTGATGTCAACAACCTCTGTAGTCCCATTTAGCCACTTGTTAGCAACTGCTGTTTTCAAGACAAGCTTTAAAAAAAAATCACAAGGGGTATTACTGGTGCATTTTATGTCATAGAAAAAAACATGAAAATATCTAAAATATACTTGTTAATCAGTGACCTTATTTCAGACATTTAACCAAAAACACATTCATAAAACCCATTGACTTCAGGATGATGGAACCGGAAATGGAACTGTAAAAAAAAGCGTTCCATGTTTTGGTCTACAAAAACGTCATCCCTGCATCACTCTATTGGTTTGGATTTTGGTCAGGGCTGCAAAGTGCTCCTGTAAAACGTCTTTCTCCTTCTCGTTCTGTTGTCTAGGAGTTGTGAGCGGAGTTCGAGGAGTCTGGATCAGGACTCTCCTCCTAAGAAGCGAAAGCAGCAGCACAGTTTTGCCTCCAGCTCCCAACTACTGACTGCTAAGCGAGTGCCCACCTCACTGCAGAGCAAGACCAGTGATATTGAGACCACTGTCTTCTACATCCCTGGAGTGGATGTTAAGGTCTGCTGTGGGTCTTTTGACATGCTTCACACAGCTATGTGTATTTTCTTTTGGTTCAAGTAAAGACAGGTTCACATCAGTTTTTTGGCAATTTTTTCTAATCTGAGACACTTATGTTTTGAGATTTTTGAGTGTCAGATGATGTTATATCAGCACTCATTTTGATGTGTAAAACACTCAAATACACTCATAGGTCTATAGACACATCTGAATTGCCCTTACATTCATGCAACCAGCTAACCAATCTGATGGGTTACAGTGCTCAAGCACTGCAAAAAAAAAAAAAAAAAAATTGAAATGCAGCAAAAAAGTTACAAACCCAAATGGATGCATTAATGTATACTTTTCATGATTAGATAACTGTAGCGCTCATCCCCCCTCGCTGTTTCTTTTACAGCTGCATTACAATTCTAAAATGCTGAAGACGGAGTCGCCCAATGCCTCGCGTGGATCGTCCCTTCCCAGAACCCTTTCCAAAGAGTCCAAGCTGTATGGTATGAGAGACGCACCTGCACCACCAACCTCAGGCCCTGGCAAGACTAACACACTCCTCCCTCCCCCTCCCCCTCCTCTCCCTTCAGGTACACACTCTCTTCCTGTCTCGTCGTCTACCGCTGGCTTCCTGCATGTGCTCAGCCTCGTCTCTGTCACTGGAGCATGGCCCACAGCTCTGAGCTCCACTGTAGCGCATGACTATCTAGGATCAGTGTTCACAGTTGCCTCTGCAGGGTCTTTTTTTCTGCTGCTTATGTGCTTGGGTTGCGACGTGCTTGGGTTGCGACAAGCTTCTGTTATTAGTTCTTTTTATAGTATTATTGGCGACAGTTTCTGTTTGTCCTCTTTCACTGTTTGCTTCATCTTTCTGCCATCAATTAAAATTTGAAACGTGTATACAATACTGTTCAAATGTTTGGGGTCGGTTGATTAAAAAAAATACACTAAAAAGAGATGTATTTCATGTATTTGAAATAGAAATGTTTAATTTTATTCCTTTTTTAAATTTAATTCCTTGCTGAATAAATTGATTTATTTCTTTAAAAACATTCATCAACCCTGAACTTTTGAACAGTAGTTAAAAAAAACACAAAAAACAATATATATTAAATAACAGTAAATCCCCAGAAGTCACTTTGGATAAAAATATCTTCTAAACGAATAAATGTAATTAAATGCATATCACTCAGTATCTCAGCAATTGTTTCAAGGACTAGTTCACAAAGAAATTAAGAAGAAGAAAGAAAAAAAAACTCCGCCTCATGTTGTTTCATTGAAACACAAAATGAGATTTTAGGTTGAATGTTCAAGCTTCTCTTTTCCATACAAATGAAAGTGGGTGGTGATTTCAACTGCAAGCTATAAATAGTTCTGGACACTGCTATTCATTGATCACACTTTTTTAATCATTTTCTGTCAGTTCATTGCATCTTATGCTTGTGTTAAACAATTTCTGGGTGTTTTGGCTGCGTTACTGTGCATCATGCATATTGCGTGCATGCTGGAGGTGCATTAGATGCCATATGTTTGCATCCTGAACAGGAATCTGTTACTTTCAATGCAATGCATGAAATTGCTATAAATTGGTGACACAGAAGGATTGGTTTTTTTTAACTTTGTCTGTGTGTTTTTGTGTTTGCGTGAGCAGCTAAAGGTAAAGCAAGTGTAGGGGTGAAGACAGCTAAGCTGTATGCATGGGTAGCTCTGCAGACACTGCCAGAGGAAATGGTCATCAGTCCATGTCTGCTAGACTTCCTGGAAAAAGCCCTGGAGACCATTCCCATCACACCAGTCGACAGGAACTACACAAGTCAGTGTGCTTTTTGATTTAACATTTGTCTCTTTGCTTTCTAAAATAACAAAACACAATTCTGTCAGGTGTTTCTGTGTGTACACTTTATGCTGATATTCATGTGTGTGTTGTATAGCTCTGAATGTTCCTGAGGAGGATGTAGGTCACTTTGATTCTGTGGAGCCTCTGGAGGAGTCTCAGGTGTCTCTTGTGTCTTCTGCTACATCTCCATACTCTTCCTTCCCTGTGGATGTGGTAGTTTATGTCAGGGTGCAGGTATACCAGCGTTCCTTCAAGCAATACTCACTAGTAGTAACCATCTCAAAGTGGTTGGCTAATTTCGTCTCGTTTGTTTCTCAGCCATCTCAGATCCGGTTTAGCTGTCTGCCCATGTCTCGAGTGGAGTGCATGTTAAAACTTCCTTCTCTAGACCTGGTGTTCTCATCCAATAGGGGTGAGCTTGAGCCCACCACCCATCCATCTGAGGGACAAAACACACCCTCCTCCACACCTCCATCGGTACACAATGCCAACAGAGTGCCTGGAAGCAAAGGTAAGAATTTACTGTACTGAAAATCTCTAAGTAATTATTGAAATACACTACCATTCAATTTTTTTTGTGGGGGGGGGGTCGATAAGTGGTGTATTGGCTAATGGAACCACTGAAACTTCTTCCATCCCTTAGGTCCATCCACAGGGTTAGGCAGTCCTCTAGGCCGGAGTCGCCACCACAGCAGCCAATCAGATCTAACAGGCCCACCCTTAAACTCATCAGGTCTGAGTTTCACTGCCTGTATGTCAGATTTTTCACTGTATGTGTTTCATCCTTATGGAGCCGGCAAACAGAAGTCTGCAGTTACTGGCCTCCCACCTGGACCAGGACCGCTGGGTGAGAGCCTCATGCAGAGACAATACTCAGAAATATTGAGACAGTTCATATGTAACATCAGCTTGTATACTGTAAAGAACATTGTAAGATGACTTTGGTTTGTTTAGGAGCAGTCGACGAGGAGGCCTCTTCAGTGACAGGCAGGAAAGACTCTCTCTCCATCAACCTGGAGTTTGTAAAAGTCAGTCTTTCCCGGATGAGACGGGCAGGATGTCCAGCATTTATTGATACTTTCATTGCCAGCAAGGGTGGGAAGATGGACACAACTCTTATCAACATCTCAGGTGAGGAATTCAAAATAAAGTACTGGGGTTTTCTTCAGGATGTCTGATTGATTCACCCTACTAAAGCTTTTTCTATATGTCTCATACTTAAGCATTATGCATGAATACATAATTACACTGCCGTTCAAACGTTTAGGGTCAGTAAGATGCTTTTTTTTTTGAAGCAAGGATGCATTCAATTGATCAAAAGTGACAGTAAAGGCATTTATAATGTTAAAAAGATTTGTATTTCAAATAAATGCTGTTCTTTTGAACTTTCTATTCATGGAACAATCCTAAAAAAATGTATCACATTTTCATATCCACATTGATGATAATAAAAAATGTTTCTTGATCACCAAAGAAACATTAAATTGGAATAATATTTCACAGTATTACTGTTTTATTGTATTTTTGATCAAATACATGCAGCCTTGGTGAGCATAAGAAAAAAATTCTAACCCCAAATTTTTGAACAGTAGTTTGTTTAATAATGAAAGGCAATAAAAGGGAATCTCCCAGTTGTCTCAATAACTAATTCATGACACAATGTGTGTGTTTTTTTTAACTAGCTGTGTGTGATATCGGTTCTGCATCCTTCAAGTACGACATGAGACGTCTGAGTGAGATTCTTGCGTTTCCCCGTGCTTGGTACCGCAGAAGCATCGCCAGGAGATTGTTTTTAGGAGACCAGACCATTAACTTACCAGGTTATACATATACACTCTCATCATTACAATATTGTTCAACAGTTTGGAATCACTATTAAATTGATGCAGAGACTGTGTGCCCTGTAGCATTTAATTGTAATATTGTAAATTATTAAGTTTTAAATAGGTCTTTAAATACTTTAAAAAAATATATATTTTCTTTCTTATTTTTATACATTTTCTTATTTATATATTTTCTTATTTTTTTATATAAAGCCTTATCATCGGAGTTGAAAAAAGTTGTGCTACTGAAGTGTGGCAATCACAATACAGTGTTTTTTCAGTTGTGGAGTATTGAGCACACTTCCTTTTCTGAAGCCCAATTTTGGTTTCAGAAATAGCAAAAAAACATCAACATAAAAACAAAAAAACACATTTCATCAGTTGTTCTTTTGAGAGATGGAGGCTATTTCATGCACTGCTGTCTGGAAAGAAGAAAGCAAACTGGATATAACCATGCCTGCTGGACAACAACAAGCACATCAGAGTTTCTAGTTTGAGAAACAGACCCCTCACTGGTGTTCAGCTGGCAGCTTCATTGAACCGTACATGCCAAAACAACAGTTTCATCTGCAGCAGTGAAAAGATGCCTTTTAGGCAGAATGTCATTGACAAAGCTACATATAAAACCAGAAAATAGGAGAAAAAGGTAGAATAGTCAAAAGGAAAATAGCATTATGAATTGATGAATCTAGGTTTAAAGAGACCCTCCCTGCATAACCACGATGCAAAGCCACGCCTCCCCAAAACACGCGCTCCGTCAGAGCAGAGACTAACCTGCGATACGATGAGAGACTGCATTGGTGGAGGGTTGAATGCAACGCTGTTAAATCACCTCATGTCTCATTCACCGGTGACAAAACATTACAGTACAAGGCACATAATATTACAATAATTGCGCCTTTCATTCTCGCTGAAACACGCTGATGACGTATTATGTCTTCGCAAACTGTGCACAGAGGTATGCAAATACATATTTTGAACAGGCAGGTAGGACAGCCTATCATAATGTTCAGACCGAACATTTTGATTGGACGAACATTTTATGGACCTACGCCTTCCACAGAGGACACATATGAATCGAGCCGTTTAGTCCAAGTCTTGTAAAGAGAGATGATCATCTAAACAATGATCGGCACATACTTGGAGCACATCACATATGGTAAACATGGAAGCTCAAACGTGTGTGTGTGGGATTTGTTCTAGCATGTGACGCACACACAAGCTTCAATATTTAGCACATGTGATGCGTATATATATATATGTATATGTGGTTTAAATTAATAAAAGCCTAAATTAAATCTATTCATCATATAAAGTGATAGCATCTCTTCACAAGACTTGGATTAAACCAATTAAACTAGATTCAAATGGGTTAATTTGAATCTATGGCATAATTCACCATAATTTTAGGTGAATTATGCCTTTAAGATGTGCTTCAGAAAGCTTGCGATGAAACATCACCTAAAAATCTTATTAAAATCTGAATTTATGAACAGTAATGTGTTTCTGCTCATTAGGGTTGTCGCGATTCGTCGATTTTAGTCGACTAGTCGATGTTTAAAAATCACTGGTAGTGGCGCATTTCACGGACGAGAATCCATAAAACACATTTTTACACTATTTCCCAAGGCTGCATGATATATTAAACCCAATTAAAAATCATAATTAATCATAATTGTGAATTCACACGCTATGATTATGCGCTTTAATTATTTACATGCGTGTAGGTTACGTACGTGCGTCACACAGCGGCTCCGTTCACAGTAGCTCCACAGAAACTGTAATCATTTACATGTGAGGAGCAACTCAAACTCCATCTCTGCATGTTGTTGTTTGGGTTTATTATAACGTTCATCTGGGAACGCAACATGCGCCATTTCATCAGATTTGTAAGGTAAATCATTTATAAATCCACACAAACACAGGAGAATACATCACGGTTTCAAAATAAAAGCTCAAACCCTTACTCTGATTTTGCAGGTTTTGATGTCCACACATTCATTTAATTATTAGCATTTCTGTCCTAAAGAAATGGCCAAAGATTAAGTGGACATTTAAATTAAATGGTTCTTGGTCAATATTAAAGAAGGATTAGAATGCGCAGTAATGTGTAAAAATAATAATCAGGCCGTCGGCGCCCCCTGCAGGCCTTTGTTGTTATGCGTAATGTACGTTAAGTTAAGTTAAGTCGTGACGTATTGTCAAGTATGGTGACCCATACTCGAAATGGTGCTCTGCATTTAACCCATCCAAGTACACACACACACACACACACACACACACACACACACACACACACACACACACACACACACAGCAGTGGGCAGCCTTACTCCAGCGCCCAGGGAGCAATTAGGGGTTCGGTGCCTTGCTCAAGGGCACCTTAGTCATGGTATCGAAGGTGGAGAGAGTGCTGTTCATTCACAATCCCCACCTTCAATTCCTGCAGGTGCGGGAATCGAACCAGCAACCTTCAGGTTACAAGCCCGACTTGTACTTTATTTGAACTAATTATTATTGCATCATTGCTATTATATATGTAAAATTATAATTATAGGGCCCTATGAAATCCGTTTTATTTCCAAATTAATTTTTTTCCATTTTCATTTTTTTTATACTCCTCATTTTAATAATCAAAAGCATCTCCAATTAACTGATTTAAATATTTTAAAAAGTATGTATATATATATATATATACATATATAATATACTGCATCTTTACATTTTTCACCTAAATAAATTCTGGTAAATAATATTTCTGGTAAATATTCCTTTACAAAGTGTTTTTGGATTATAATTTTATTATTACATTCTTACACTATAATACTGAACTTTGATTTCATTGATTTGGACTATGAGATGGACACTTGCTTCTTGCACTCTGTTGCACTTTACTTTTGCTTTAAAAAAGGATTTAATAGAAATTTGGATTTCATTTGGTTTAATAAAATATTCTTAAGTCAAATTGTTGATATTTTTATTTACATTTTTGTGGGAAATTAATTGTTTAGATTAATCGAAATAAAAATAGCCGTTAGTGGCAGCCCTACTGCTCACCTGTTTCCAGTCATCTTACATCTCCAGATGAATGCTGGAAAGTGTTGATAGTAAGAACAGTATTTGTGTTGTAGCTTCAGGTCCTGCCACGCCAGACTCTGTGGAGAGCATTGCGCAGCACCTGTCTCCTGAGTCCAGCCGTAAAGCGTACTGGAGGACATGGGACGGCCAGTCCACTCAACACCCTTCCACCTCCGTCTTCACTGATGCCACACCAAGCCACGCACACCTCAAATCACCTGCCACCGGACGTTCCCGCAGCGTGTCCGACTCCTCAGCACCGCGCAGAGGTACACATGTACATGCTGCTGGAGCTCTGTTGATGATGTGCTGCTCTGGGGCTTACATATAAAAACCAATGATGTGTGTCTGTGTGTTTCTACAGACTCTGTTACCAAGACCTCCACCCCGTCGTTCCGCAACGGAAAAGCAGCAGCACAGCAGGGTTCGCCATGGGAGACGCTGGTGGTGTTCGCCATCAACCTTAAACAGCTTAATGTCCAGATGAACATGAGCAACGTCATGGGCAACAATACGTACGAGAGACATACAGAAACGATTTGATTGGTGGAGCTGTTAACGTGCTTAATATTTCTCTGATGTGTAATTATGAATCTGTGTTTGAACAGTTGGACAACAAGTGGGCTGAAGAGTCAGGGCCGTCTGTCAGTGGGCAGTAACAGAGATCGTGAGATCAGCATGTCTGTTGGACTGGGCCGCTCCAAACTGGATTCCAAAGGAGGAGTGGTGGGTGGCAACATCGATGTCAACACACTCGAGATGGTCTGTAAGTATACTTTTTTATTTATTTATTTTTAAGAGAGAAGTTACTCCCTCTATAATTATTAGATTTTCTCTAATTATTGTACATAATTCTAATAATGTTATAGTGTTAAACCAGTTGCAATGGCTATCAAAACAGACTTTAATTTTGCCGTTCACCACCACAAAATATCACCCTTGTTGATTTTAGATAACTTTATAAAAGTAAATTTTGCTATTGACTGAATCTATTAGTTTTATATAAATTATGTTCTTTTAATGGTGTTTCTCCTTGGTCCATAAAGTGATTTAATATAAAGTTAAATAGTATAGTGGTATAATATTACTATAATAGTTTTATAATTTAAGTATTTATTTCTATAGGTGAATTTCTGGGCATTTATGGTAATAGCATATGCTGTGTATGATAACATGTTTATGGGTAATGTGTATAAAAAAAAAAAAATATATATATATATATATATATATATATATATATATATATATATATATATATATATATATATATATATATATATATATATATATATATATATATATATATATTCTAAATGCTTATTGTGAATTTTTGACTGTAATTTTTAATAAAAATGTCATAACAGACTTCACTCTGGTGACATGCAGGACTTCTCCAATCACTTAGTCTGCTTAAACTCCACCTCTTTCTCGACTGCAAGCACAGATCTGCCTCCGTTAAATCAACAACCAATAGACTTTTTTTTTATTTCTCTTTCTCTGTGATCTATTGCACTTGGCTGTATGTCATAATACATAAGAAAAGATCTGCCCATACTTTGCCAATTTAACTAAACAACTTGAACTACAGCCGTATACATTATTCCATTTTAATTTTACTTTAATTGATATTCACAATTTGAATTGGAAATGAAAAGGTCTTTTCAATTCTGTGTGGCACACAATGCTGGTGTCTTGTCATCCTCTTCAGTGACTGATAACTGGTTGTTCTTTTAGCTCATATTTCAGAACATCCAAATCAGCAGCCCAGTCATAAGATCCAGATCACCATGGGCTCCACAGAGGCACGGCTGGACTACATGGGCTCCAGCATATTGATGGGCATCTTCAGTAATGCTGACTTACAACTCCAGGACGAGTGGAAGGTGAACCTTTGCACGGCCGATGCCAGTCTTTCTGAAAAAAGGTAAGAACTGCCAATCATATTAGTGAAGATTATGTAAAAGATGACCACAACCGTAAAAACATTCACTGATGTATCTCCTCCAGTGAGATCTTTGTACATGGAGACCTGCAGTGGGACATATTCCAGGTGATCATCTCCCGCTCCACAACCCCTGACCTGATAAAGATTGGCATGAAGCTGCAGGAGTTCTTCACACAGCAGTTTGACACCAGCAAGCGAGCCCTGTCTACCTGGGGCCCGGTGCCCTACATGCCTCCCAAAACCCCGGTCATCAACACGGACAAAGGAGCAGCTGAACTCTGTTAGTGTGCTTGTGACTATTCTAGATTGAACATAAAATTTTGTTAATAAAATGACAATAAAGACCAACATAAATGTCTGTTTCTTTTAGATATGGATGCAGCTCACCACAGGCATTGGCCCAGTGTGTTGAAGATGGTGGCAGGATGTCACATTTCCCTCTTCCAGATGCCTCTTCCAGAGGATGCTGTGCAGCTGGGTGGCTCCATGAGTCTTCATGGCAATCACATGACTCTGGCTTGTTTCCACGGGCCCAATTTCCGTTCCAAGTCTTGGGTGCTGTTCCATCTGGAAGAGCCCAACATCGCCTTCTGGACTGAAGCACAGAAGATCTGGGAGGATGGTACAGACTTAGTGCTAACCTTCCATCCATCCATCCATTCAACCAATCATTTTGGGCAGCTTTCATAAATTTAGACTTACACGTTGTGTTATTTGTCTAGGCTCCAGCGACGATTCTACATACATTGTTCAAACCCTTGATTTTCACCTTGGGCATAATACAATGGTAACCAAGCCTTGCGGTGCTCTGGAGAGCCCAATGGCAACCATCACTAAGGTTACCCGCCGCCGCCATGAAAACCCCCCGCATGGGGTGGCTACAGTCAAAGAATGGTTCAACTATGTCACTGCCATGAGGAACGAAGGTAAACACTGCACACTCAGTGAGCTGCTTTGCTGTCTATTGCCCAATAGGCAGCTGACTTCTGAGGCATGAAACAGAATCTCAGAAGTTACAGAGCAAATCTGTAAGTAAACAGTGCTTCTCTTGTAGGGGTGTTGCAGTATGCTAGTATTGACCATGAAATGACATGAGGTGATATGCAGTGATGGGAATAACAGCGTTACTAACGCGTAATCAAACGAATCACTGTTTCCCCCGTTACAACACCGTTACCGTTACTGACAATAAAATGCGGCGTTACTATAATTTATTATAATGTTATTAGAATTTAATTTTTCAGTTCATCTGAATGGATGCGCAGTGTAGCTGTATTTGACATACCGTAAACTCTAGTGTGAAGGCGCACGCTCGCCGTCGCTTTGTCTCACATGCGCAAAGAAAGATTCTTTCATAACATGCAGAATTGACGCGCTACATGTAAACGATATTCTTTGTTGTATTTTCCTGTCAAAATAACGGAGTTCCTTTGGAATTCTTCAGCTTTTAAGAACTGCCGGTTTCTCTGGTAGTGGGTGGAACTAATGCGCAAACGACAATCTCATTGGCTGGCGCTCACCTATTATCGTCCCTGTTTTGATTTCAGCAAATCAATTCGAGCAAACGCAGACTACATGATTTAATATTCATGAACCCAGCAGCTCATTAATCCTTAGTGCGTTTTATATTGTTATTAGTAGTAGAATTCGTAGTAGTTTTATCTTATCAATTTTTCCCCCCCTTTTTTATAGAAACACTAAATGACAAACAATATCTTAAGCACCACCACCATGACAAATATGCATTCATACTTGGTTAATCTAATTACTAAAGTTCTATCATCATCATAATGCTAAATTATCATATCATATTATAATTCTTGACTGACTAATCTACACTATTTATCTACTGATACGTAGCATCAATGTAAAATGTTTTATAATAATAATTTATTCTATTTAGTGTCCATTTCATTAATTTAACATATTTAATATTGGGGGCATCCAAGTTATTTGACATTTGAAATTTTATTTTTAAAGTAACGCAATAGTTACTTTCCTTGGTAATTAGTTACTTTTATAATGATGTAACTCAGTTACTAACTCAGTTACTATTTGTGAGAAGTAACTAGTAACTATAACTAATTACTTTTTAAAGTAACGTGCCCAACACTGGTGATATGTTAACACTACACATATCTTATTATCGTAAATAATGCTGTGTATAAAAAAAATGTATAGCGCATTGTGTTGCTACTACTGCCACACAAAATCATGCAATCGAAGATGACAGACGAAAGCAAGACACTCGACCCATAACCAGAAAAAAGTTTTCTTGCCAGTTTTTTGATCCCATAAAAAAGACAAGCTGTAGACACGCTAGTCTGCACGAAGTGCCAATCAGCATTTCTTGTCAACAAGTTCTTGTTGTATGTGTTTGTACAGCTGTGGTTACAAAATCTTTCCATCTCCCTACACTCATTGTGAGTGTCAATCCTTTTTTTTAGGTAAACACGTATTTGACAGCATTTCTCCCCCCTACATTTCTTGAGATATCACAATATTATCATGGTTTCGTTTGGCCATGATAATCTGTCTTCAGAAAAGATGATGCACTTAAAAAAACTACTTTATTAGGCATCTGCTTTGTTTACAGGTGTAAGCACTGTATTTCTTTTACATAAGTGCCATTTACTGTCAGAGAGTGAATTAGCATTGTTTTTTTCAGCCCAGTCTGCTGTTTTTGTTTATACCAATTTTATATATATATATGCATGATATATATATAATATATATAATATAATATAATATAATATAATATAATTTTTTTTTTTTTCAAGAATCAGCTACGTACACTGCATTAGGCTAACTGAAACTTTTTAAAAAAATTTAAAACTTGTGCTTTTTTTACAGTTAGGATGTTACCATATTCATTGGTGTTGTGATACCTAAACAGTTTAAACCTAATATCAGAATTTCCCTAAATAATTTAAAATGTTTCCGGTATGTTATCCTAATGTGAACTGTACGGGAGACTACATTCCAAATCCATTTTGAAAATCAAAAGCATAAAACTCCACAGCATACAGCAGCATTGTGTAGACTTCTGTTTTTAATTAGATTTGAACAATTTTTTATTTATACTTTTACATAAGTGATTTTATATTTTTGTAATAGACATTGCTTTCAATTTAGAATTGATTTTTCCACTTAGCTCTTTGCAGTGCATTATGGGTGCATTCTCCAGAAAATACATACAGTATTTTTGTCTGTCTTGTGGAAAAGCCTTTGCATGGGTTAGAGTTAGGTGAGCACACCTATGATGCCTTAAAAACGGTTTATAGAGGCAACTCACTAGGTTCAGGAACAGAGCCAGTGTAAAGCCATCTTGTTGCCTAAACACGGTCACCTGTTTATGATTACTGTATTTTCTGTTCTTTTCCATAAAATAATTCTCTTTTTTGTCTCTCTCTTGTGTCAGAGTTGAACTTGTTGCGTAACGTGGATGCAAACAACTCTGAGAGCGGCGCAGCAGCAAAGAGCTCCAGCCTCCTGAGCGGCTTCAGGGGCGCCTCCAGCTACAACCATGAAACAGAGACCATCTTCGCTCTTCCCAAAATGCAGCTCCAGTTCAAATCCATCCATGTACAAGATCCCGAGGAACCTTCTCTCAGTGGTACAGACATATAAACTGCCCCAATTTAATATTCTAGCAGCCTCTGGCAGCTTGTATAGTCTGAAAGTGAATGTGGGACCCCTCGCTGACTCTGAGCTGTGTTGCAGATGCCAGCAGTAAGCCCAAAGTGGAGTGCAGTGTGGTGACCGAGTTCACCGATCACATCTGCGTCACCATGGATGCAGAGCTCATCATGTTCCTGCATGACCTAGTGTCGGCATACTTGAAAGAAAAGGAGAAAGGTGAGATAATGAAATGAAGAGCCGCGCTATTTCCTTTCTTCATACGTGTCCTGTCACTGTAGTGAAGCATGTTGCTTGTGTTCCAGCTCTTTTTGCCCCGCGCATCTTTGCGTCTCGACCCGGTCAGAAGAGCCCCACGGCGCAGCAGGATGAGGCCTCGTCAGAGAAGAAGGAAAAGGAAGAGGGAGTGAACTACGCTACAGTGGACTGGAGAGAGTTCCTCTGTAACACATGGCACCTGGAGCCCACACTACGGTAACACTGCAATCACATGACCTCTGGCCCTTCTGACCTCTCAGTTCAGTTACATCTACACTGCCGTTCAACAGTCTGGCATCAGTAAGATTTGTAATGTTTTTTAATCGAGTCTCTTATGCTCAACAAGGCTGTATTTATTTGATCAAAAATACAGAAAAACAGTAATATTGTTAAATAGTATTGCAATTTCTAATATTGGTTTCCTATCTTAATATACTTTAAAATGTAGTTTATTTTTGAGACACAGCATTACATTTTCAGCAGCCATTACTCCAGGCTTCAGTGTCACTGATTCTTCAGAAATCATTCTAATGTGATGATTTATTATCAGTGTTGAAACTGTTGTGGTGCTTAATATATTTTTTGGAAACCTGTTATACTTATTTCTTTGATGAATACAAAGTTGAAAAGAACAGCATTTATTCAAAATTGAAATATTTTCTAACAATATAAGGTTTTACTATCACTTTTTATCCATTTAACTCATCCTTGCTGAATAAAAAAGGTTGGCGGCAATAGCCTCGTGGGCAGTGCGCCGACATATAGCGCCATTGCGCTTTGGATGTCCCACATTCATGTCCAGGCTCGCGGACCTTTCTCAATACTAATAAAGATAAAAAATGTACTGACCCCAAACTTTGGAACAGTAGTGCATATTGTAAAACAACATTTCTTTTTAACTTTTTATTTATCAAAGAATCCTGAAACAAGTATCACAGGTCCCAAGAAATATTAAGCAGCACAACTGTTTCCAACATTGATTATAAATCAGCATTTTAGAATGATTTCTGAAGGATCATTTGATATTGAAGGCTGGCATAATGATGCTGAAAATTCAGCTTTGCTTCACAGGAATAAATTATATTAAAACTGAAAACTGTCATTTTAAATTGCAATAATATTTCACAAAATTATTTTTGATCAAATAGATACAGCCTTCTAACTTATTTGAAGTTTTCTGAATGGCTATCTAAAAACAGTTAGTAATAGACGGTCACTAAGCCTTGCTAATGCTAGGACATGTTTAACTGTGGTGTAATTTCTCTGTAAAAATGTGTACTTCATCATCAGCACAGTTCAAACATTTCATGCATTTGATGTCGGCAATGAATTCATTTGACGTGATATGTTTCAGGTTGATCTCGTGGACGGGCCGTAAGATCGATCCAGTGGGGGTGGACTACATCTTGCAGAAACTGGGATTCCACCATGCCAGGACTACAATTCCCAAGTGGCTGCAGAGGGGAGTGATGGACCCTCTGGATAAAGTTCTTTCTGTTCTCATTAAAAAACTTGGCATGGCACTGCAGGATGAGAAAGAGAAGAAAGGTCAAAGAGACAAAGACGAGCATTAACTCGAAACACTTTAATGTATTAATTCATTTCCGCTATCTGGAGCCATCCGTGTGAATTTCCTTATTTTTTACCTTGTCTGAAACCACTGGATTTATTGCAAACTACTGTACGGCACACACAAACACATTACAGTCATTGCTATACTGTGTGAACATTCATGTTTGCCTTGGTTCATATGGCCATAGCTCTTGGACGACTGAAAGTGTTTTTTTTTTTTTACATTTTAATTTTCAGATCACATAGAGGTCAAATAGCTGCTGCTGAATGCCATTTGGACTTTTAACATGAATTAAATGCACTTACACGTCACTGACACTAACAAATGAGCAGTGATCTTAAGCTACAGTATACAGGTGTGCTCTTGAAATCGGTTTACATGAGTTCAGAGGAGCGGTAAGCGTCCTGTGTTCTTTCTCTGAGGTGAATATACTGCTGACTATTGCCAATCAGACTTTTTAAATAGTTTTATTTAACATTTTAAGAGCAAACGATACAGGTAAACCCTGATCGGGTGGTAAAGTGTTCTTTCAGCCAGCAGAGGAAGTGTGAACATCCCTAAGCCTAATTATTCCTTTGAGAGTGACCAAATTTTCTGATGCCTGGTTAACAACACATTTTGAGGGATCATATAGTGGAAATGCCTCAGATATTCCTGTGAATACATCAGAACCTCAGATTGTGCTGTGTAATGTGAATTGGCCTATAAAGCAAGGCTCTAACTTAAATAGACAAACAAAATGTAAATATCTTAAATGCAGAAGCTGTTACCCATGTTAGGCCTGTGGTGATAGTGTTTTTTCCTTTGTTTTTTTTTTGTTTGTTTTTTTTGCTTTTTCATAATGTGCAATAGACCATTGTATATACAGAGGTAAATATGTTCAATGTGCTGATTTCTTAACTGAATAAAATCATTACTACTAAAATGAATGATATTTGCGGGTGACGTTTTGTTCCTCCTAATTATTCACAAAAAACTACATGTTTTGTTCATTGATTGCTGTGGAAATGGAAGTTTGTCTTGCAGAATACACTATTCTGCTGCACACTGCACAAATGTAATAGGTTATCTCGCTCCATGCCTAAAGAAAACGTTCACTCTTCACAGTATAGTATACATACTGAATGGCTATGGTCAGAATAGCATAACAATAATTGCTATTTTTGCTGTATCTGTATATACTGTGCACTAAATGCATAAAATGACAATATCTGTAGTGTACAAAAGAACACATACTGCACACATGCTCTACTTATACTGTTAACAGAACTTTAAAAATTTTATTTAATTTTTTAAATAAAGCTAGATAAAACTACTAAAAATACAATTAAATTAATTCTAAATATTTAAAATTATACTATACACATTATACTAAAATTACTGTCCCCTGACCTTCCATTTGTGATCAGTGTATTACATTAGCAGCTGACTATTTGTTGTTTTAAGATTTAGACAGTTAAATGCCAAATATGCATTACCATGATACCTGGATGTTACATGCAGGATAAAGCAATATGCTACCATTTGATTTTCAAGTTGTAAAGTACAACAACTACATTATAAATCCAAACATCACTACTTCCTGTTCAGTGGATGATACAGATTTCTCAGAAATAGTATTGATATTGGGGGAATTTACACGCCGATCGTCATCAACTTCATTAGGTAAACTTCATTTAAATTATGTTTCATAACTCTTCTGTGAGACACTAGTTACATTAAAGCTGCAGAACGGAAGATTGCGGCGTAGAAGTGCAAGTTACTCACGAAGGAAATATCATTTCATAATATGTAAAGAATTACCCCTTGTGAAAAACGACTAAGGTTATCCGTAAATAATGTCTTTCTTGCAGATAACTTATGTTTTATAATAACGTTACAAAAGTTAGGCAACGCTCGACATCCCATATAAAGATTGCTAGATATCTTACCTGTCGGCAAGTAAAAGGCCTGAATTGGTTTTAAAGTGCCCCTATTATGATAGGTAATGTAAGGTTCATATTTTCCCCAACAGGTTGACATGCATGCAAAGTAAAAAAAACAACAAACAAACAAACAAACAAACACTTAAACGATTCATTTTTACAAACCCCTCCTTTGCATGATGCTAATCTGCGGTGATTGGTCTCATTTTCATTTCATCATGCCTGTAATGTCTGATAAAGCAGCGTTTGTGAGCGAAGTGCTGCTTTGTGTACAGCGTTATTTTTGTGTGCACAACAGTTATTTTTACCGCTCCAAAAGAATGAATTTGCATTTTCATTCAACCACAAGAGGGCGGGAAATATGCTAATGTTTCATGTTGACGTCAACATGAAACGGCTTGGGATTAGTTTTAAAAACCACTGGTTTCAATGATTCAAAGTCGAGTCTTTCTTTTGAGAGACAAGAACTTTCTACAAGGTGCACTTTCAGATTTAAAACTTTGCCGGATGTTTTCATTCACTCTGAGCTGTGTTACACTGCATGAAAGGTCATTTTCAAAAATCCATATATCGTCATCTCTCGTAAACTGACATTTCCCGCGAAATTCGACCCGACAGCTCAAACTGTACATCCTTATTATAAGCTTATCATTGTGAATTGCAAGAGGACATTTTTGGACACAAATTATAATTGTTGTTTTTTCAAACGCGCTCTTAAAAAAAATAAAAGTGCTGCAACTTAAACCACAAAAGGAAATGGAACTGATGTTTGAAAATGACTTCTTAAAGAAACTGACAGAAATAAAGAAATCTTTCTATCTACCCTTTCAAGTTTAATGCATGATTTTGGTTAAAGTGTCAACTAAAATACATTTTCAGCTTCACAAATCCAGCAAAAAGACCAAAAGCAAACAAACAAAACATCACATAACTGCTTTAAAAAGCTTTATTTCTTGTAAGTATCACAAGAAGCCCATCATGATTTGCCTTTAAAACTCTGAATAGGTAGATTTAACATCCTAACATTCTGGTTACTCAAACTCAAAAAATGAGCTACAAAAATGAACCAAGCTAAAAAACAAAAACAAACAAAAAAAATTGTGCTGCTCTATAGTTAAATGAACTGACTCTAAAACTGTAATTCAAGGGCTACCCAATAGTGTCTTATTTAAAGATACCACTTGTTAAAAACAAAAACAAGACTCCTGGCACCTGTTACTAACAATAAATCCAGTATTATTATAATTTTGGTCTTTCATATACATTTCCATATACATATCTACTGTTTAAAAAAAAATAAAAATAAAAATAAAGAAAAAATAAATCTATGCCAAGATTCATAAAGGTGTAAAAAGGTTTCAAGTTTGGCGTCTGTAATGCTGTTTATTTGAGGTGTTCGGTCTGTCGGCTCTGTCGTCTATTTGTCAGTGCATGAACACACACACGCATACATACATACGAGTGGAATCTGAGGAGGCAGGGTGAGTGGAGGGGACCTGATTCGGCAGCTCGGACGAGCTCTACAGTGTTAACACGCTTCCCTGATCAGACACGTACAGTGCTTTCAGCTTGGCAGAACAGTCACGCGACGTCAATATCACTCAATCATTTGGGGCAGGAACTGAGGAAGGGGAGGGTGGGATTAGTGAGAGGAAAGGCAGGTTCCATAGTTCGATATCCCACTACACCTCTGCGGTCTTTCTGGACCTTTTCTTGAGAGGCTCTTTGCTGCTGGTTGTGGCCGTCGATCTGTGCCTGTACTTGCGTGGTTTGGTGGATGAGGGTCCTTCAGCGTTGTGCTCCACCAGGGTCTCCGCCTGAGGGCAGATATCAGAGTCTTCATGTTCCTGGCAGCAGAGCTGGCCCGTGAGAGGATGTGACTGCAGCGCCCCCTCCTGGTGAGCCTTGCAAAAAGAGTTAGGGCACAGCTGGCAGAAAGCATCTGAGTTCTTTCCGCACACGTCACAGTGATGCCAGGGACAGTCCCAGCGACCTGGAAGACAACACAGAGCACAAATGTAAGTCATTAAAAAAATATATATATATATATATATATATATATATATATATATGCTAGTCAAAAATGACAACATGTGTGACCCTGGACCACAAAACCAGTCATAAGGGTAAATTTTTTGAAATTGAGATTTATACAATGTCTAAAAGCTGAATAAATAAGCCTTCCATTGATGTATGGTTTGTTAGGATAGGAACATATTTGGCTGAGATACAACTATTTGAAAATCTGAAATCTGACGGTGCAAAAAAAAAAAAAAAAAAAAAAAAAAAAAAATCAAAATATTGAGAAAATCGCCATTAAAGTTGTCTTAATGAAATTCTTAGCAATGCATATTACTAATCAAAAATTAAGTTTTGATATATTTAAGGTAGGAAATTTACAAAATATTTTCATGGAACATGACCTTTACTTAATATCCAAATTTTTTTTGGCATAAAAAAAAAAAAAAAAAAAAAAAATCGCTAATTTTGTCCAATAAAATGTATCGTTAGCTATTGACTGGTTTTGTAGTCCAGGGTCACATATATGCGCTATTCATAAATGAACATATTATGCCGTTATAGAGGAATGGTTACCAAATGGTCTCTTGGTGCGGTCCAGACAGGAGAGGTGATAGGCTTTGGTGCAGCCCTTTTTATCACATAGAACCAGTTCTCCTCCGTCACCGCAGCGGAAACACTCGTCCTCAGACTTCTTGCCTTCATTTCGGGACTTTCTCCTCTTGGGCTTTTTCTTTTGATGCTTGGCTTTGGGCTCAGAAGAATGACCATTCTGAAGTTGGGTGAAGAGAGCATTAAGTTATTTTGATTGACTATTACTTTTCACTCCTCAACTATAGGAACTGGAAAAAGTAGATATGTAGCAGAGGTTTATCTCCAAATCAACATGTACAGGTATTACAGGGACAGGTTTAGTGTTGAGTGTTTGATGAAGGGCACAATGGTGACAGCTCACACTTTACAAGGCTTAAACATTCTGAATAGCAGGCCTGAGCTTTAACCACTACACCACCCCAGCAAGACATCAGTAATAACAGAGGCAGCTGAAATGAAAGGTTTTACAGTCACTCACCTTGGGTCTGTCACCTAGGAAACCACTGCAGTTGGGTGCTCCACAGCGGCACACAGTCTTTTCATTCCCCAGACAGTCCAGGTTATAGTTAAAAGTCAGCTCAGTGCCTGAAAACATTGAAGTTGCCAAATCAGTTTTTCCCATATGACAGAGTAAATAAAAATCTAGATAAAGCACACAAAGTTAACATATCAATGAGCCTTGCACAAAAAGCCATCAAATTTCTATATTTTCAGAGCATGAGCTCACCAGAAGGTATGTCACAGACAGCAAACAAGCCGACGCGTGTGTCTCCATTAACCGTCCATTTCTGAGTCTCACAGTTGGGCTGGCAGCTGTGGTTCATGAAGCGAGAGTAGTTCCCTTTGGGTCCCGCGTCTATAATCCGATCCTGTACACACACACAGATGGAATATTACACATGATGAAGGTAGAAATGGTCACAAACCATTAAGCTGTTATGCGCTGTTATCTATGGGCTGAGCTGTAGTGTTGGGACCTGTAATGCCACATAAGGCTGTTACTGCGCCATTCCCAATACAACACTGTTTCTCTGGCTCTGCTGTACAGGGTCCAAACATGCCATCATCAGACATGAACCCAGCACAGGAGGAGCGGTCTGTGCTTGAACGCACATGGCACCTTCATTTACCTTGTCAATAGTGAGCATATAGAAATGAGTGATGTTGTTCTCCTGAGCGTATCTGATTCTGGCTCTGCACTCCTCCTCGTCTATCAGTTCACCCACATATTCATTCACAAACTCTCCCTGAGTAACACACAAAAGAGCCGATCAGCAATCACATTCAGTAAATCTCATCTGTTAAAATGTTTAAAAGCCAGCACACTTACTTTCTTAATGTCTCGCAAAGACACCAGGCCCCAGCCTTTGCCTGCAGTACGGATGATCTTGGTCTCGGGGTAGAGGCGTTTGGTGAAGTCCTGGTTTTGGCAGCGGTCTGCAGCCGGACACACTTGAGGATGGCACTCGTACAACAGCATGCGGTTTAGACACTCGGACTCAAAGCTGCAGGGGCGCTCGTCTGACGGCTTACAGTTACACTTGGGGATCTCAGAGATGTCCGCGGTGTAGACCTGTACTCGACCACAAGGCTTATTCACCTAATGAAAAACAAAACTTAAATCTATTAAAAACTATATAAACAGACATTAATAACAATAAAATTACTATAGAAATTTTCATGGCCAGGCAAACGCACTTTCAAATTCAATGGTATTTGCAGGTTTTCTGACATATGGGAATTTTGTATAAATACTAGAGGTCGACCGATAGTGGATTTTACCGATACCGATAACTAGGTTGGACCACACTGGCCGATACCGATTAATCAACCGATAGTTTTCAAAATGAATACTGAAAGAAAGCTAGTGCTTTACTATTTAAAAAAAAAAAAAAGCAGTACTGAACCATACACTGTAAATTAATAAAAATATTAATATTATTTACTATATTGATCATTAAAGTTATTTCATAGATTGCTAATGTTAAAAGAAGAAACTTTAAAATTTTAAAAATGTAGCCTATTAGTAGCTAATAGTGAATGTTGAATTGAACACACTCTAACAAGGAACAATATTTCTACAGTTTTCTTTAATACTAGAATGGACTCTTATTGTTAAGTATTACCATTTAATTTCAACAATCATGCTTAAAGATGGCCATCTTTAAATATCTGCACAAGGCCATACGCATACAATATCCATATGTATGTAATTTTACTCACACACTTTACATGCTTCTATTTTTTAACACTTGATAATTATCTAATAAAAAAAAAAAAAAAAAAAAAAAGTCACACCGGGCAAAAGCGCAGCGCTGCGTCTAGGAGAACTCAGAGGTATCACACACACACACACACACACACACACACACACACACGTTTGCTTCAAGAATGAACAATGTGGCATAAATGAGTTTGAAGGTCGGTGTTTAAAAAACAGAGCAAGCGGAAAGAGAAATCGCGATCTATTACAGCTCTCTATATGAAGCATACAGACTTTATTAGAGCCACAGAAAGACAAATGTTTTGCTGAAAAATGCACAATACATAATTTATAGCCTAGGGTGAAGTCATTATGTACATTCACAATGATTTGGGACAAATATAATGTAATTTAATAGAAAACCATGTGAATGGCGCTCTGTTCCGCGGCAGGCTTTTCTGTCGGCTGTATTTAAATGCGCATCTGAAGTTTCCCGCTCTGTGCAGCGCTCAGTGTCACGTGTCAAAATAAACAACATGTACTGTCAATGATTTCCGCCTCTAGAGGCCGCTCTCTTACTGTATAATGCCAGCGGACCCTTCTCAGCCACTCCAGCAATGGTTGCAAACCGGAAAACTATCGGCATGGATTTTTGTCGATAACCGATAGTTGCGGCAATCAACTATCGGTGCCGATTAATTGGCAAAACCGATGAATCGGTCGTCCTCTAATAAATACCTTGATGTATTTGTATGGAGGAGGTTTCTTGTTGTTCTCTTGAGCCTCTTTGGCCTCCCTCTCCATTTCGATCTCCTTAAAGCGAGCTTCAGCCTCCAGCAGGGCTGCACAGATAAATACAGAAGAGCCGTTCCACAAATGTACTGACAATACTGATATACAAATAAGAAAACAAACAAGGCATTTTTTTTTTTTTTTACCATTCTTAAAGACCTTTCCAATGCCATTATGCTGATATTTGCTTCCCCTGTCTCCCTCCATGTAAGGAAAGACTCTGCCCTGGTGTGTCCAGAAATAGTCTTTAGAGCCAAAGAAGAACACAGGGAACTCTCCGATCTCATGACGCAGGTGCTGGATGTTGGTAGGGATGTTTTTAGGGTGACGGATCTCTGCAGGCCACCATCTAGAATTTCAAATGAGGTTAAAGTTTAGGACAAGAAAATCACCTCTGCAATAATGTAGTTTGTATGTACTGGTTGACAGTACATTGTAATGTATTTAGTGGTCAACAGATATATCGTCAAGGTCAACAGATCATCTGATATCCGACAAGTGTTGATAGCGGGACTTTTATTTTGACAGCATCCCTGTCAACACAGATGCACTGGAGCTACCATTCTCCATCTTCATTAGTTTATTTGCAGCTCATAAAAACCTGTTTGCTCCGTGTAACAGTTCATCCGTGTAAACTCTGCTATCACTGGACAGGCACGAGTGACAAACTTGAACCATCCTTGAATTCAAACATATGCCATATTATATTAAGTTTCCCATTATCCCTGTATAACTTGTATTAACTGTAATAACTTGCATCTCTGAGCAACACATAGCAGTGTTTTGTTACTGAATGATTCAGTGTTTTGAACGAATCCGTGAGTCAATGATTCAGTGAGCCATTCATAAAGACAGTCACTTGCTTCATTTACTGAATGAATCGGTTGAAACACTCAATTATAACAGTGACTTGCCGCCATCTACTCGTGGTTTGGTTTCATATGAGTATCACTGCATTTTTCCAACTTATCATATTTGTATTTGAAAAAAAAAAGTAAAACATTAATCTTATAACATTATTTATGCATTTGCAATTTTACTGTGTAAATGTATTTATGGAACCTCTTATCTTCATTAAACAGTCTGAATAAATTCATCTAAATGGCACTTTCGATGCAGTTTCCGCTGCAGTGGAAAGATGGAGTTTATTGATACTGATTTCATTTGAATGGTAACAACCATTCAGTGTCTTATTATTCTAACTAAATGTATCGATAAATTTGAACTGCTGAAAAGATTTTGAATTTAAGGTTAGGAAAATATTGCCCTTCACAAAATCAAAAAGTGTCCTAGAAATCAATTTAAGGCAAATATCACAAATATGCTGATTAAATAAAGACCCGATAGAGTACAGATGAGACTATTGCTTCAGAACAAATTACATTTACACACTAGGGGTGTGCAATATTGTGTGTGATATCTCAATATTTTTTGGGATTTTTTTCAATAACGATAATTAGACGATATTTGGCCGAGTGTGTTATAGTGCTGATATCGGACTACCGTGGACAGCTGCAGTTTTTGATATTCTTCATATTCTGCGTGGTCAGTTCACATCAGTGATAGAAATTAATCTTTTCATATAAGTTTAAATTGATTTTTACCTTTTATGGGCAATTTTACCTTTAATAAAGCCATTTTTTCTAAAAGTGTGCATTTTTGGAGTCAAAATGTTACATTTAATCAGTCAATTAGAATAATAAGACATTTAGGCTGTTACCGAAACAAATGAAACCAATAATCAACAAAATTAATCTTTGCAGAAGTTGCATCTGAAGTGGCATTTAAATGTATTTACACACGGTTTAATGCAGCTCAGAGGGACATTGAGTGCTTTAACCTGCAGTTACAAATGCATAATGTTTTGATATTTTAAACACAAAATAATTTCAAATATCAGTATTCAATGTTAAGAATGAAAAGATACTTTAAATGTGAAATTAAAATCGCCAGTAGGTGGCAGCAAGTCACTGTTAACAAGTGAGTCATTGCGATTGAACCGAATCATTTAAACCAGGGATCTTCAACTAAAATGGCTCCAGGTCCAGCAATGGACCCTCCCCACCAGCCGAGGTCCGAATAATTATATATAAAAAACAGGCCAGGGTATCTGCAGAATATTTAAGCTTAAATTCAAGACTTTTAAAGACCTTTTGTTTTTAAGACCGATTTACTGTTCAGATGCAGGTTTTCACAAAAACAATCAAGTATTATATTAATTAAATAACAAATATATTTTACTGCCTTAATTGTTTACATTTTATAACACATCTTCTTGTTGATCCACCAGTTCACATTTACAACTCTGCGTGTTTGCTTAAAAACATGGATTGATTTTCACACTGGCCTTTGACAACAGCAGACTGTACGGGCTGATTGAAAATGGAAAATCATTCTCTTCCAGCAGGTGGCGCTTTGGGAACGGCAGCAGTACACAAAGCCCAACAGACAGACTCCACAAAGCAGCGAAGCAGATGACTTTGAAACGTGCAGTGCTCATATTTATTCAAAGAATAGCACAATTCTTGTCTTTCAGTCCCCACATTTAACACCTCCTGAAATCATAATTAAGACTTTCTTGTAACATTTAAGATTTTTAAGGACCCGTCAACTTTCCTAATTTTTGAAAATGCCATTGCTTTTCACCCACTGAAAGTTTCATCTGTCTGCGCGCAGCGGGCAGCTCTCTGCTCTCATCACTGCACGCACGACCGCACCCAAGCGGCTCTAGAGCTGACCTTGATCTGCTAGATATAAATTTGATGTACTAGAAATTAACGTTTGGTATTTATTTCATTATGTCAAAAGCCTTCACGGATTCGGACCGGAGTCCGCTTCCGTAAAGACTACAAAAGCTGCGCCAGTTGAAATAGAAGCTAGATATGTAGGTCCGGGTCCAGATGGGACGGCTTCTGGGTCCGGACCCGGACCGCCTGTTAGTGACCTATGATTTAAACAGTTGATTCATTCAAGAACTAAACACTGTCATGTAGCTCAGAGACCTGTTTGGAATTATTTTTGCTAGCGAAATGGAGCAAAAACAGGAGGTATGGTGTCTAAAACATAAGTCTCTTAATATAAACTTGTTTTTTGAACTGTTGTATAAAATCAATATCACATATACACACACATTTTCTGCCCCCATATCTTGAATTTTGTGATCATTAATGCATTTTAATAGACTGAATCATGCAGTGAAAAAAACACTCTAAATGCACACGTGCACTGTTTAACCCACTAGACTTCATCACGTAATGTAAGCGTGCACTCCGTAGGTGTTTTGTTTGGTTTTTGCAAAATACTCAATGTTAAATTGCACATCGTTAAAACAACAATTACGATATTATCGTAGACGATATATCTCGCACACCCCTATTACACACACACAAAAAAAACAACTCAAGGCTTAATGTCGAGCCATATATATATATATATATATCAGGGCCTGAATTTAGTTTTTTAAACTGGGGGGGAATTCCCCCCTTACATGGGTCACATGGGGGGGGATTTATAGATTAAATTCTTTTTTAAATTTTTATTTTATTTTATACAAAACACATCATGATCTCCTTCAAACTGACATTAAGAACTCAACTAATATATGTCACTTAATGTTTCATTATTTTGAGTTGCTTTCAGTTTTATGCCTTCTGAATGAAGGAATGTCTCAGCTTTCTAAGATATGGGCTAATTATTTTTTTCTAATGTTTAATCAAAAATTACGATCAAAAATTAGCCATCCCATTACAGGGTGATATTTGACTCCTTAAAGTGATTTACAGGGGAATTTTATTTTTATGGCATTTTTCTAACTTCATCTTTTTTGTTAAATTTTTAAAAATACATATTTATAAGCTTTTTAAAATTTCTAATTAGAATAAGACTAATAAGCTATCAATCAAATTAATCAGTATTAACAAAATTAATTTGTACAGAGGTGGAGCAGAAGAACACAAAAGTGGCTTGTAGGTGTATTTTCAGACGTTTAATGAGCCTCAGAGTTGGTATGAGTGCAATTAAATTTATAAATTCATGTTGAGATTAATATTTTAAATATAGAATTTGAATAGGTTATAGAAATATTAAATTATTTGAATAACTGAAAGATACGTCAATTTAAACAAACTGCCAGCAGGTGGCGACAAGTCACTGGTTTGATCACTGTATCATTCATTAAATTGATTCGTTCGAACGGCTGATTCATTCAGGAATCAAGGAAGTGACTGTCTTTATGAATGGGTAATTGAATCATTGACTCACTAGATACGTTTAAAAACGCCTGTTCATTCATAAAGGAGACGCCGCTGTGTTTGAATGGAGATGCGCAGCGGCTCAGCTGTGGCTATGATTCAAACTATTTTCATCGAGGAAATAGAGCAAAATCAGGCAACAGTGTTATAGTCAGACAATGTAAGTCACTTAATATTAACTTCTTGTTTACTGAACTGTTGTATTAAATCAATATCACATTTACAAATTCCCTACCTAATCATTAAATCTGTCACTCTCCTTAGTTCATCGCGATCTCACAAAGTTCCATTATAATCAACGAAGCTCTCTACACTGCATAATGAATCTCTTATTTACATTGTGTCTACTTTCTTCGTTTATGAAAAGATTCATGAGATATGTCTGTGACATTACTCAACTCTGCAAATCTAAAATAAATATTTTTTTCATAGTCGCACGCAGTAGTTTTCAGTCGCATTTGCGTGCAGCTCAGAATATAAGAGCGCGTCACACAGCCTTGTGATCAGAGCGACGCAGGCCGCGGAGAGCACGCCGATGCTGCAGGACTCAGCCACAGTGCAGCGCTGTTTGTTGAATTAAATTCTAAATTATAGACTGTTTGAACCGGTGATTTCTTTTTTTCGCTGCTGTGGATGTATTTCATAATTTGATCTGAGATTAAGCAAATATTGTGCGGGAATTTCTCGCATTATAAAAGTTAAATTTGCGGAAATTATGCGCAATGCCCGCGCCGAAATTCAAGCCCTGTATATATACATATATATATATATACACACATACATATACATACACACAAATTGGTGTCCAAAATTATTAGAACCAGTATTCAGATCAGTTATTAATTAGATTAGTTATTTCTATCTTTTGCTGTAGTGTGTCAGTAGGAAATATCAGTTTACGTCTCCAAACATTCATATTGAAATTAATTGTAATAATCTAGTGAGATTTGTGTGTGCACAAGGAGTCTGACAGCAGCCAGTGCTCCACACAGAGATCTGATCTCATCATCATTTTTTGCCGTAGGTGCACTTGTGCATAGTTTTTCAGGGAGCTTTGCAGGTAGGTTTCTTGAAGCATCTTGGAGATGTTGCCACAGTTCTTCTGGATTTAGTCTGTCACAGTTTGTTCTGTTTCTTCATGTCATTCCAGACAGACTGATGATGATGAGATCAGATCTCTGTGCAGAGCACTGGCTGTCGTCAGACTCCTTGTTCAAAGAAAAATCTCCCTGGATTATTACAATTAATGGCAAAACAAATGGTTGGAATTTATTATAAACCGATATTTCCTACTGACCCACTACAGCAAAAGATAGAAATAACTGACTTAAAGGGATCCCCGGGTATTAAGACTTGTATGGCTTAATATAACGTAAATTATGTCTCTTATTTAAATATGTAGTAGAAAACTCATGAAAATGTATGTTATTGCCATTATTTTATGTGCACAGTACATCCTGCGTCGATGACGTCAAATGGTTGCACTTGCTGAACTACTGTCACTTATTTCTATAGTCTTTGGTTTTTTACCGTAACAACTCAGGAAAAAAAAATACTGATACGATACCACATTGTGTGGCTTTTGGTTATAATTTTCAGTCGAAGGGCAACAAGAGAAGCAATGTAAGACTTCACTGCTTTCCTAACAATAAGAAGAGGAGAAAAGAATGGGAAGATGCCTGTGGACAAATAAAACTTCCTAAAGACCTGCTTCTTTTTTCTCTCCACTTTAGCCCTGATGCTTTTGAGTCTTTTAGTAGACCACAGCTACTGAAAGAGCTTACAAACGGCTGAGACAAGAAACGCTAGATGCCATCTGTTAGGATGTAAACATGCCGACGCCAATCATGAGGCGTGGCCGCTAGGAGTTTCTCAGCGCGGATTTCCCTCCATATCCGGGGCGTTTAGACTCCTTGTGGGGAAACATCAATGGTACAGCATTTGGTTCAAACCTATACTTATATCCATCGTCACCTGTAAGCTCTTTCAGTAGCTATGGTCGTCATATCCATATTTTATTTTCTAAGTTGTCTATTCAGAGTTCTGTTGTGGTAAAAATAGCAACAGGTAGTGCTAGTACCTCACGAGTGCAACCATTTTACGTAATCAGAATAATGGCGCCCCCCATAGTCCAAAATATGTATAAAATGATGTGATTTTTAAAAAAAACAACAAATCTTTAATGGGTTTTCTACTACATATTTCAGTAAGAGACATCATTTACGTTATATTAAGCCATACAAGTCTTAATACCCAGGGATCCCTTTAAAACCATATTTTAGTTCGTGAAAATACTAGTGTTCTAATCATTTTGGCCACCATTGTGCGCATAATATTGGCCATCTTTACATTGGCCATCGGACTAGGGCTGTCGCGGTTAAGGAATTTCCCTTGCGGTAATTTTGAGTGGCTCAATAGCACGGTATGCGGTATTACAGCATAATATATATATATATATATATACACACACAGGTGCTGGTCATATAATTAGAATATCATCAAAAAGTTGATTTATTTCACTAATTCCATTCAAAAAGTGAAACTTGTATATTATTTGTTATATATATTATTATATTAGGTTTATTTCTTTTAATTTTGATGATTAGAGCTTACAGCTCATTAAAGTCAAAAATCAGTATCTCAAAATATTAGAATATTTACATTTGAGTTTGAATAAATGACCATCCCTACAGTATAAATTCTGGGTATCTCTTGTTCTTTGAAACCACAATAATGGGGAAGACTGCTGACTTGGCAATGATCCAGAAGACGAACATTGACACCCTCCACAAAGAGGGTAAGTCACAGAAGCTCATTACTGAAAGGTGTGGCTGTTTACAGAGTGCTGTATCAAAGCATATTAAATGCAAAGTTGACTGGAAGGAAGAATTTGGGTAGGAAAAGGTGCACAAGCAACAGGGATGACCGCAAGCTTGAGAATACAGTCAAGAAAAGCCAATTCAAACACTTGTGAGAGCTTCACAAGGAAATAACTGAAGCTGGAGTCAGTGCATCAAGAGTCACCACGCTCAGACGTCTTCAGGAAAAGGGCTACCAAGTCACTTCTGAACCAGAGACAATGTCAGAAGCATCTTACCTGGGCTGTGGAGAAAAAGAACTGGACTGTTGCTCAGTGGTCCAAAGTCCTCTTTTCAGATGAAAGTAAATTTTACATTTCATTTGGAAATCAAGGTCCCAGAGTCTGAAGGAAGAGTGGAGAGGCACAGAATCCATGTTGCTTGAAGTCCAGTGTGAAGTTTCTACAGTCAGTGATGATTTGGGCTGCCATGTCATCTGCTGGTGTTGGTCCACTGTGTTTTCTGATGTCCACAGTCAACGCAGCCATCTACCAGGAGATTTTAGAGCACTTCATGCTTCCTTCTGTTGACAAGCTTTATGGAGATGCTGATTTCATTTTCCAGCAGGACTTGGCACCTGCCCACACTGCCAAAGGTACCAAAAGCTGGTTCAATGACCATAGTGTTACTGTGCTTGATTGGCCAGCAAACTCGCCTGACCTGAACCCCATAGAGAATCTATGGGGTATTGTCAAGAGGAAGATGAGAGACACCAGACCCAACAATGCAGATGAGCTGAAGGCCATTATCAGAGCAACCTGGGCTCTCATAACACCTGAGCAGTGCCACAGACTGATCGACTCCATGCCACGCCGCATTGCTGCAGTAATTCAGGCAAAAGGAGCCCCAACTAAGTATTGAGTGCTGTACATGCTCATACTTTTCATTTTCATACTTTTCAGTTGGCTAAGATTTCTAAAAATCCTTTCTTTGTATTGGTCTTAAGTAATATTCTAATATTTTGAGATACTGATTTTTGACTTTCATGAGCTGCAAGTAGGCCTGTCGCGATAGTCGATATATCGACTTATCGCACGATATATGGAAATGAGCGTGATCATTTTTGGTGCCGCGATATATTGCGACGGATCATTTTTTTAGAATTAAAAATAATGATTATATAAATTTTTTTTACATAAAAATGAATATCACCAACATTTTAGTCGATCGCGCTGCCTCGGTCATCTCGTCTGCTCTCTGTGGCGGAGGCGGAGGCGGGGTGGCAGCGTCTCCCCCACACACACGCACAGAGCGGACAGCGACAGGTGAAGAGAAGGCGTGAACCCACTGCGTTATAAAGTATTTTGTGACATCTACAGCCAGTTAGGAAGAACAAGTCCCAATGGACTTGGTTTCAAAGCCGCAATCTTAAACTCCGTTGTGGGAACATTTTGGCTTTAAGCCGAATGAGAGAGGAGAGCCAGTTAACGTGAATGAGCCGCTGTTTGTTTTATTTATTTAGCATATTTTTTTTTTTTCACATTCCGGTTCCAATGTCTAAATATTCTTAAGAATAAAATGTTCTTTGTTCTTTGAAAGAGTGTACTTGCATTATTATGCTATTATATTGTCATATTGTAATTATATAATCAGTGAAATAAAATTGTCTTAAAATGACAATAATATCGTTTATCGCAATTAATTTTGGTGCAATATATCGCACAACAAAAAGTAGTTATCGTGACAGCCCTAGCTGTAAGCTCTAATCATCAAAATTAAAAGAAATAAACATTTGAAATATATCAGTCTGTGTGTAATGAATGAATATAATATACAAGTTTCACTTTTTGAATGGAATTAGTGAAATAAATCAACTTTTTGGTGACATTCTAATTATATGACCAGCACCTGTGTGTGTGTCTGTGTCTGTGTCTGTGTGTCTGTCTGTGTGTGTGTGTATTAGGGCTGGGTATCGATTCAGATGTCCCGATTCAATTCTCGATTTTTTTATTACATTCAGTGAATAAAGTTAATACAAAAGCTATTGATATTTCTAACAAAATGAACCGTAAACATCAGTTTACAAATAGTGAATTAATAAAAAGAAATTAAGAACCACAGGCCTGTATTTTAAACCTATTCTTTTTTTGTATAGGGTCCTTTCTTAAACAATAATAGGGCCCTATAAAACGTTCTTAATTTTTCTGTTAATCAGATGAAGGCATAAAAAAAAAAAATTTATCCTAATCAAATTAAAATTAAACCCTTTTATTTTTTGGCAAACAAAGTCCTGCACAACAGAGGTTTACTGTTAAAATTAAAAAGAAAACAATTGGGATTATTCCTTTAAAAATAAAGATTTATTAATATTTATTAGTAGTAGTAGCATCGAGTCTTAAGACTGCTCTTAACGTTAAACTAAACTTTTATTTTGACAGGTTGCCGTGAGGAACTTGCAGCTGCTGTGTATCAAGTGATACGACAGTAGTTTTCTCAAATTAAACTGTAAAGTGCTAATGAAATGACTCTGAGGAGCAGTGTGTTAATATCATCATATAGTGAGACGGCAGAAGATGAAAACACCGCGAGCGTCGTCTGCGCTTTAGTATGTGTGTGGTAAACAAAAGAGTGCGTCGTGCCATCCGCCATTCATTCATTCATTCATTGCGGAAATCATGGCGCCTTATGCGTGATATCAAATGCTTCATTTCACCTGAGCATTACGAATCACGCGCATGGCTTTGTTCTTGGTTCTCATCAACAGTATCTCCGCCATGATAAGCACTGAATGAATTACAGGCTTGCTGTTGTAACATTGCGCATCCGTAAATAAGGGTGACGTCTAGTGGAGAAGACTAATGATAAGAATCACATTAATCAGATCTTGTTTTAAATGCGTGCTGAAATAAATACCGGAAAAGATCGATTCGCGGCTTTTGAGAATCGATATTGAATCGACTTCATTAAAAAAAACGATTAATCGAAAAATCGGTTTTACATCTGTGTGTGTATGTTACGATGTAAGAAGGTCATAACCAAAACTAAATCGCGTTGAAACAAGAAGTGAAGTAAACAGAAGAGAATGACAAAATAACGGTCCACATAACAAAACTTAAACCTGACAATAAGATTATTAGTATACTGTTGGCCTAATATATATATAAATTGTTATATACAGTTAGTTCTGATCCTCGAATCTGACTGACAAGATCAACTGACTGACAACTTTTTCTGTTGATATTTCACCTGCGTGTTCTAGACGGCTGTCAGTCAGTGCAGTTTCATTGTTTCGCCTCAAGGTGGTGGCAAGAAAATGTCTTTGAGTGAGCCTTTAAACAGTTCATTCAACTACACGTTCAAAAGCGCTGATTCATTAAGAGATTTGTAATGAAACACGCTGTTTAAATCATTTTAACTTTGAGCGCCATTTTAAAGGCTCAGCTGACCAGCAGAGCATCGATGCTAAGACAGATTTCGATTTCCTTGGACATGACAACCTGTTTTCACATATGACTTGGCCTGAAGGACAGATGCAGAGGTAATCGCACGCGATCAGTCGATCTCTCTCTCATTCGCTGTCTGTTTAGGCTTGTTAAGTGCAAATTTACTGAGCCTCTGTGCAAATCAGCATGATACACATTGTTATCATTAGTAATATTCAGTACACATGCACGAAGTGTAAAACAAGAAGGGCGTAACCTTACGAAAAAGAAAACACTGAAATGTCGCGGTTGCTGCGGTTGTTGTATTCCTCTGCGGTTATGCTCATCAATAGCGCGGTATTGCGATATTGCGGTTATCGCGACAGCCCTACATCGGACACAGTGTTCTCAAAGATATCGACTAGGGATGCAACGATACCATTTTTTCAGAACCGACCCGATCCCGAAAATTCTGAGTATCTGCCGATACCGATCCAATCCGATACCAGCACAGTTTTTTTTTTATCAATGTAGAATTTCTATTCTTCTGTGTGTTGACCTGATCGTAACGCTTTTGTTTGTTAAACACAATCTACTACATATAGATAGCTTCATTTTAATGAAAAATAGCAAATGAAAAAATACATAATCATAATCTATTACAAAAATACTATTATAAACTAGGTTAGTGTTTAATTTAGCATGTAATAAAATGCATGGTCACTTGTTTGTTGTCCGGCCACTAGTTTCTCTAGCTATCACTAGGTGATTACTTTCCACCTAGTACCATTTAAAAAAAGCCTCAATGACAAGGCTATGATCTGCGTGATTATTTTGCCCATTATTTTATGTCTGATCAAAATCTTAAAGGGGTGGTTGATTGGGATTTCACTTTTTTAACGTTAGTTAGTGTGTAATGTTGCTGTTTGAGCATAAACAATATCTGCAAAGTTATGAAGCTGACAGTTCAATGCAAACAGAGATATCGTCTTTTAAAATTCTGTCAGTTTAATGCCTAAAAAAATGAAAAAAATGGGTCCGATGCGTCACGGATCCAGATAAACCCCGACCCCAGGAACACGCAGCAAAGGGGCCGAGGCCATGCTGCGCTGCTTTAGAGAAGAGGAAGAGAAAACTACGGGTGCACGTAAAAATCTATTCATATATGAATCGCGATTCTGTCTTCTAACGATTCTAATGGATTCACAAGTTTCAAAATCAATGTTCTAAAGCAGCGGTTCTTAATACTGTTCCTCGCGTCGCCCTGCTCTGCATCTCTCTCTCTCTCTCTCTCATTCAGATCGTCAGATCAGCTCCAACAAACTGTTCCAATTATACACTTATTTTCACACAGCTATGAGAAGCGTTATACATGGACGAGCGTGCGGTTGCTGTGCTGTATTAAAGCTTAAATCAGGATAAAACCGTATATTAAAAGCTAACAGAAGCAGTAGCATTTACATATAATAGCGCATCTAAAAGTATGAACCAACAACAACAAAAAACAAAAAAACATACCATTAAAAGCTGTACTTGCACAGGTTCTGCACGACCATCCTCTGCATCTCATTCGGGCTCAAATTGATAAGCAATATAGAAAACGCCATTGTTTACAATACAACCGGAGCACATGCAGCTGAGGCGAGGGGCAGGACATTCAGACGCGCACTAGAGGCGGTTTAGTGAATCACAACACACTTTACTAGCTAACCAATCAGAGCCCATCGCGTATTTCTGAGGGAGGGGCTTCATAAAACCAGGAAATAATCGGGGCATTTATCAAAGAAGGGACAGAGGTGTGGAATAAAAGGTAAATTATGTGAAAAATAATGTTTTTCAAAAAACTAAGCATGAACATGTTTGACTGCACCCCATAAACACAATCAAGCCTAGAGAAAAAAAAAGAAAAAAAGTCAACCACCCCTTTAATATCATTCTCTAGCACTAGAAACCACTAAAACCGCTAAATAAACTATAATAAATAAAAAATCCTCTGTAAGCAGATGAGTTTGTACATTAAATAAAGCTAAAAGTGTGTGGTGCTGATGGAGACTGACCTGTAGTTTCCCAGTTTGACCCAGATGACGTCTCTGTATTTGGGTTTCTTCCCTGAGCGGCAGTCATTACAGAACCAGCTGCCATCAGGCATAGCGATGTTCAGACAGTCAGGGTGAAATGCAGCTGGACATGACTCACAGCACAGCAGACGGCCACCTTCAACATGCATACATACATTTATATTGTGCCATCATGATCAAATCAAGTATGCTCTAATTCTTTCATGAGGTTCTAGGATTGTTTACATCCATTGCAATGTTTTAATGTTTAATTCTGGATGCCCCTCATTAAAAAAGGAATAAAACAGCTTATGTGTTGAATAATGAGAGTGGAAGTCACACCCTTTGAGCAGATGAAGCACCAGCTGACGTTGACGTGAGAGTGGTGACTGTAGCCTTTCTTAGGCCTGAAGTGGTTTGTGCACACAATGGCAGAGGAAGTGATCATCTCGCTCCCTGCAGCAACACACAGATCTCCAACATGATAGGCCACGGGACAGTGCAAACAACGCATCATCTTTCCTGCAAGGGGACAATGGGAAATGTGCTTTAAGTATAAAGTGATAAAACCAACATCAGCTTAAAAAAGTCCTTCTGTTGGAGATTAATTTAGCTCTTTTATATAATTGAACCTATTTGTAAAATATAGGCCTGGTTTCATAGAGAGGGCTTAGGTTAAAACAGGATTAGGCAATAGGTCAATTAGAATATTTAAGTAGTTTTTATAAATGTGCCTTATAAAAAAAATATTACTGGTGTGTGCATCTTGAGACAAAACAAAGGCACTGACATAATTGAAGATCAGTCAGTGCAAGTTTCTTTCAGTTGAAACAGCTCAGATTTACATTTTAGCCTGGGATTAGTCTTAAACCTTGTCTGTGAAACCAGGGGATAGAGTTTAACCAAATTGTGCTTGCAGTATGAATATAATGAAAAAAAAAATAATGATAAATTATATTATACATAATTATTAGGGGATGTGCATCTCATAACTCAGGCCGATACGATAGAGTCCTGCACGGGTCCTGTTTGATAAACCCGCCCCCGCCCCGCACCCGCAGTAGTTAACCGAATACCCGACCCGTTATCCGACAGCAACACTAATTTAATTCCAAACCCGACCCGACCCGTTTGACATAAAAACCGCAACCTGAACCGCACCCGCATTAAATCTACATAAGGCAGACAAAACACCTTTATTTTATTTTTAATGTAACAAGCAATAACTCAGTCATTCTGAGTTAGTGTTGTCAAAAGACCCGGTACTTCGGTACCAAGTCGGTACTAAAAAAGTGAAAACGTCACGGTACCAGGTTTTTTTAAGTACCGGTGGTACCGAGTACCCGGTCAACCCGGTTCTTGACACGTACGGCCCAATGATTTCTGCGATGCAGAAAACGCGGACAGAATCTCGGAATCCAGTTATAAAAACGGAATTTACAGTTTAGCACGGAATGTGAATTTGTCAAAGTTTGGATGAATTAATCAAAAGTAGGTCATCGCACTTAAATCAAATCGCGACGTGGACTAGTATCTGTAAATATTAAGCTGCAAAAGTCGATTCAGATATGAATCCCGCATGTTCTGCGAGTCCCTGTGTGAGTGAATGAATGGCAGAGACGCGCGGTTTTTTCTTTTTTTTTACTACATACACTGAAGCGCGCGTGACGCTCACGGTGATTCATCATCTGCCATCTCAATGAGGACATAAATACATAAACAACATCTACAGAACTGCTCTGAGAGTCCCCTCGCGAGCATTTTACGTTTAAAGGTACACAGAAATTTAAAGGTATTCACGGCAACCCGTCAAAATAAAAGTTCATCTTAAAGACATTGTGCCAGAAATATAATTTTTTTTTTTTTTTTTTTTTTTTTAAAAGAAGTCACAATATTTCTTCCATATTTTAATTTTAATAGTAAATCCCCTTTATTTACCAAAACAATACAATGTGTTTAAATTTAATTAATTAAAAGACAAATTAAATTTGGGTGAAGCTTGTTTACTGTTTTTCATACTTTTATTACTTGCGGAAAAACTTGAAACACAATTTAAATAAAGTATAAGGAATGGCATTGATTTTTGTACATTTTTATTTTTGTTTGACTTTATTAAAAATAGTGTGTTTTTTTTAATTAGCATGTGGTACCGAAATTGGTACCGAGAACCGTGGATTTTGACTGGTATCGGTACCGAATACTGAAATTTTGGTACCGTGACAACACTATTCTGAGTTAATGCGTTAATATTTTAATAATAAATAATAATAAATTTAATAATAACATTTAACACACACAGCCCAACAAGTTAACAGAGAGAGAGAAAGCACCATTCAACGTGATAAACAATACAAAACTATTGCGGACTAAAGCTTTTATTCAAACTGTGAATAGATTAACTACAGAAAAGCGAGGAAAGAGCGCTCACTTTAATATAATCACTAGACCTACAGCTGTCAATCAATGTCAATACAGCTGTCGACTGGCTACAGTGCTCAGTATTTGCAAATCCCGCTGTAGAAGCCCGCTTCAGACAGAGCGCGCGAACACAAGCATGGGACAATTTGAAAGGAGCTGCCTATCAGCGTGTACTGGATTAAGTCGAAATAGTCTTGGTTATAATTGTACCCACAACCCGCCCGTGCCTGTTACCAGTCCGACCCGCACCGCACCAGACACGTCAATATTATTCCACCCGTTATGTCAATTTTTGCGGTTCACCCGTCGGGTACCCACCCGCGTGCAGGACTCTGAGATACGCATCTCGATGCATAGCCAACGATACGAAACATTAAAGATACATATGAAGCAGCTACCGATGCGATGCGATTTGCACGTTATGATACAGTGCGATCTTATTTCGATTAGATTCAATTCAACACAATACAATGCAAATGGAGAAAATATGATCACTTTTAACGCCTCGAGGCCTGTTTCATAAACACGTTTACCGAATAATTCAGGCTTATTTCAGTTAGTCTGACTCATTGTCAAATGATTTGGTTCCATAAAGCAAATTTAACATGGGCCTAGATCAAGCTTATGCCGAGTTCACACTGCACGATTTTCAAACTCGTCGGATCGCTGTTGTTTTCACACTGCGTGACTATCTGGGGTAGCATTCAGTCGCTGCTGTGTTCACATTGCACGATGGATCGGCGACAGGGGCTTTCACATTGCACGATTTCACAATAGGAAGAATCGCCGACAACTCTGTCTGATCCGCAAACTACGTTTCACAACAAAACACACGCGAGAAGTGATAAGGAAATAACGCGAGAACCTGCGTGCATCAGCCCGTTGTTCTCGGGCTAGACTGGAAGTATTAAAAAAAATATAGCCCGCAAATTGTCTGTGCGCTGATTTCCAGCTACAAAAAGAAAAACAGATTATGCAGGAGGGAGATGCAAATGGAACAGGGATTGTGTTCTGGTAAATAATAATTTGCAGTAACTGTTATGATGTTGCGGCTGGTCAAGCGTTTGTGCTTGTTTCTGTATGATATAATTGTACAAATTAAAATACTGATATGATAACTCCTCACCGAACTTCCCTCTGCCCTGTATCTTTGTCTCTCATTGGCTGAAGGTCATCGTGATGTAGTTTTCAGTCAGAAATCATTGCACACAGCGTGATTGTGAATCGCCGACGGCTCCAGATATTTAGCATGCCAAATATTTCACGGGCGTCGGCGACGTGTCGGCGATTCTCTCAGATCGCGTCTTTGGTAATTCACACTGCGCGATTGTCACTCGCGTGAACGAGCTCCGATTTGCCTCCGATGTCGGGCATTTGTCGGCGATTTATCAAAACCTGTCGGCGAGTGAAAAATCGTGCTAAAATCGTGCAGTGTGAACTCGGCATTAGTCACTGTGGCAATTTAAGCTGGGAAACTAATCTGGTCTAAAGAAGGTTAACTGTCAGACTAAGCTGAGTTCCTCTAACACTGACCAATAGCAACACAATGATATTACCACTCTCTCACATACCATTATTAGACTTTTTTGACAGTTAGTAGTAGAGCTGCACGATTCTGGATAAATTGAGAATCACGATTTTTTTTGTCTCGAATTGAGATCACGATTCTGAACTAAAAACAATGTGAGAAAATATTATTGCTGCAGTCTACTTAAAAGGGTTTAATTAATTTGAATGAATTACTAAACACGTTAATATATATATATATATCTTCAACATATTAAATACACCAATTTTAATATTAAAATTTTGAAAAAATGGTTTGAATGAATGATTCATTGACTCGCTCATAAATACTTCACTTGTTTTATTTATTAATGGATTAATCAGTGTTTTTGAACAAATCTCCTGAATGAAAGATTCAATGACAAATATATTTTTAACAGTCACTAGGTGGCAAAACAATGCAATCGACACATTATTTGAAGTGCCAGTTACTTTCAAAAGGGGATTTGCTCTATTTTGATCGCTACCATAGACATCAATGACTACGTTTATATGCGCACGAATAATGTAATCAGCATTATGATGTTTACATGTCAAGAGCAAAGCTCTTCACTCCTGTTTACATGCAATTTCCATTATTCGCGAGTTGTAGGCTATTTTTTTTTTACCGCCACACGTACCCCACTGCACAGCACAAATGATGGACTCAGTAAGAGTAGGTGTGTTACTGGCCACTGTTTTAATTTATTTAAGTCTAATGCAAAACACTTTTATATGGTTGTATTCCATGCTTTGGCGCCATAGAAATGCGACGGCAATTCATTTGCTTACACTGCTGTCACGTTCTGCTCGCAGTTTCTGGATGAGGGTAAGGAACAGAGACTGGTGGCAGCAAGTTGTGTTTTCCCGAGAAATGCGATGCATTCTTCCCCGCCATCGTTTCTAATCTCCGTATTATTACAGGTGTCACGTCATTCATGACACAAGTACATGCGCACTTTGGTCAGAGCAGCAATAGGCTACTCCGATTAAGGTGTTTACATGCCTGTATATTTCGATGAGATAAAGTTTAAATCGCAATATTGCCAAAATCTCATCGCATTAAGAGGGTGCATGTAAATGCTAATGTTTATATCTGAACTGCGAACTTTCATCCCAGTATTTCTGTGATAATATAAAAACTATATAAGACTGTGCAGTTGAAAAGACTGTTTGTGAAGCTGTTTCTTACCCAAACATGTTAAATATCTGCTCTCTGTGTCAGTGGCAGTGTGAACGCAGATTTGAACGTTGTATGATTTTTTTCAAAGGTTTAATGGACACGGGCGAATCGTTGTCATTTAAAAATGGGATTGCGTTGGTGTTTGAATCGAGATCGTGATCTTTTAACGATTAATCGTGCAGCTCTAGTTACTAGCCATTGCAGCCTTTTTCTCTGGTTTTATGACAGCTGTACCTTTTATAGTTTGCAGAATAGATATCAGAACATTGGAATATTACAATCTAAAATTGCTCTAAGGCATTGAAATAACTAAATTAAAAGTTAAAATAACTGAATTAAAAATGAAAATAAATAGTAAATATAATGACTATTTTAACTGCTATCAGAAACCCACATTAACTAATTTAAGCTTTGTAATTAGTACGGTACTAGCTTACATTTGATTTACCTATAACAATAGTCCTTTTACAGCAACTGCTATCATAAAAATACACTTAAATGTGGGTTTAAAATTCTACAAAAGACAAATTTAAATGTCCAACAACAAATATTTTAGCAAAATGCATATTTGACTCAGAATTATTGCAGTATTATTCTATTGTGTTCCGTCTGTTTAGCACGCATGCGCGCAGCAGTGCTTGTTCACTCGCGTAAGCCTCACCCACTCCTGACAGCAAAAAGGATATATTTGCATCACTTTCTAACATTTACAGATGAAAAATATACCTGTGACATGTCAGTTATGCACTGAGGAAAACACAACGTCTCAAATGCATTAAACAGCACAAATAAATTCACTGTTTGCCATGGTGGATCGATTTGACCCATGATCGACATTAAGGGCTGCTTAAGAATAAGCGTGCACAAATTAGAGAGATTGCGTTGAGAGATAACTTAATTTGTCGTTATTGAACCGCTTTAGCCCCGATTAATTTGTTAAGTTATTTCAAGTCAGGTTTTGGACTTTATTCCCTGTTTTTCCTCGGGTCTCCATGGTGTTGTGATTCGTCATATTCAAGCAGCAGCAGTGGTGATGAGAGAACGCGTTTAGAGAGGAGAAAACAATCTACATATAAAATATTGGTCACAGATTATTGGTCACTTTCTATATAAAAGTATAGCGCATCCACTAGTAATTATAAATAAATTGGTTTTTACAGATGCAAATATCTTAGAAAATATATAAATGCCAACTTGTAGCCGATGCACTGAGCTAATCGGAAAATCTTCCCATCTATCTATCTATCTATCTATCTATATATATCTATATCTATATATATATCTATATATATATCTATATATATATCTATATATATATCTATATATATATATATATATATATATATATATATATATATATATATATATATACACACACACACACAGATTAATAAGAATCATTAGTACATGGTAGTTAAAGATTAAAAACATTTAAAAAATAAAGTGGCTTCAAATAAAGACTTGGGTTTCCAAAAAGCAAAAAACAAACAAACAAAAACATCTTTAAATTGCCACCCCTTTGCAGGCTTATAATCCAGTTCTTTTAATGAATCGTCAAAAAGACTCAAACTCACAAATCATGGTTTGAATCAGTCTAAAAAAAAATATCCAGAAACTCACCGTCTCTTCAGAACAATCCAACCGAGGTGCATAGACCAAAAATGTTCCCGAAGAGTAAAATACTTGAAAAAGTCTGCACACTCCACCAAAAATCACATGCAAGATAAAAATCACATTTCGGCAGAAAAAATGGTCGCAGTCTGGAGCCCTGGACTGTATGTTTTTATGACAGAGCAAAATTAAATAAACATGCATGCCAGTTTAAGTACCTTTGGTGGCCTTGCCAGCACCGCGGCCGCTGTAGTGGCAGCTGAGGCAGGTGTGCAGGGGGCAGCGGAAGCCACGGTTCTCAAACACAGTGAGAGCGCTCAACTGCACACATGCCTCATGGTAGAAACGCCCACAGTGAACCACACAGCAACGCCGTACCTCTCCTTCAGACTTCTTACAGGTGAAACACACATGCGCACCTGAAAACATGAAAGAAAATTATAGCTCACAATAGTGAGAAAGCCGTTTTATCTTCACATTACCATGCGTGTCTCACCTGAGCTGCAGGCAGAGCAGAGCACCTTTTCTGCTGACCGATCGAGCCCAATACAGTGCAGGTGATATGAGGCACAGCACTGTCCTTCACACATCACCAGATCCTCCCCGGTCTGCTCACACACCTGTGGAACAGCAACACAATCACACTCATGAATATGCAGTAGGGGTGTGCCAGATCATACCGTCCACGATAATACCGGTATAAATTTTTACATGAAAAAAAAAAAAAAAAAAGTGTCTCATATCGCGATATCAATGATATAGCGATGCGATGACGTATTTACTAGGGATGCACTGATTGTTCGGGCTGCCGAAATTATTAGGTCGAAAATAAATAAAAAGACCTAATAAATTGTACCGAACAATGACGTGACGCGATCAAATAGAGGCGCGCACTAATGCAGTAAACATGATGGCAGTGTCGAAGCATTTAAAACTGTCAGAGAAAGATGCAAATCATTACAAGCACCGACAGCGAGAGACCGTTTAGTACTGCATCGCATGTCTCCGATGAGAAGAGGAAGGGGTGGTTGTTGCTGGTTACTGTATGATTAAAATTGCGAAATGGCCTTTAACAATTAAATACACTGCAGAACGTTATGTTTTCTAATACACACATGAATTGCATGTTCAAACAGTGCTGCAGGAGCTCGCGACGTTGTCTCACAGGGTTCAAAGTACAAACCGCGAGGGAAATCTGCACTGAAACTGTTACTCATCAGTTGCTCAGTAACACTTTTATGAATTTTTACAAGGCATGTGGCAATGTGATACGTGCATCTTCCCAAATTAGTAATGAGAATAATTTATAAATCTGCTGCTGTCAACCAACAAAAAGAAGCACTGAGGACTTCCTGCGGGTTTCCGTCAAAATAAAAGCTCCATCAACATTCATAAATGTTAGTATTGTAATTTTACTGTTATTCTGTTAAATAAAATTAAAAAGACAATAATAATGATAATAATTACAACAGCTCTATTAATACATTTATTTATATTATTAATACATTTATTATAACATTCACACAGTGTTCAAATTGGGATCTGCAATATTTTCTAAAGTTTGAAAAGAATTCCCTTCTGCTCAGCAAGGCAGCATTTATTTGCATGAAGGGGTCTCAGAAATGGCCACAAAATATTGTTTTACTAACTTATTAATTTTAAGTTAAATTGTGCTTTGTTGGTATGTTGGTGCTATGTCTGCTAGAATGTTAAAAAGTATTTTTAAATTGTTGTTTTGTATTAGTGTACAATGTTAGTACAAAGGCTAGTATCATTACCTTTTTAAAATGTAAGTATCGACTTAACAACAAAGAACTGGTACTTTTGACAACACTACACAGACAGTTCACTCACCAGACACACACTTTCCTTCTTGGCACCTGCAGTTCGTTCTGTCTTCTTTGAGTGATGTGATTCGTCTGTACTGTCACTGGGAGAATCAGGTCTCTGCTCGCACAGCGAACTCTGAAATATACATTCAGAATATATTTACTTACAGGACATCTTGTAAGCAAAAGTGACAGAAACGATTTACCATTCCAAACAAAGTCAATTATTCAAACCAAGAAACACTGCATGCATGTCACATTTTACAAACTGGTCCACAAATGGTCAGGTTCCAAGTATGATATTTCAAGTATTGAAAAAAAATAAATGAACAAATACACATACCTCTGGCTCAGGAGATGATGATGGGTGGTGCTTTTTGGATGAGACAGGAAAAGATTGTCTGCCTGACTCCTGTTTCCTTTTCCTGACACGCTTGGCTTTAGCAAGAGACTCCTCCCCTGAGAAACCAAGATAATTTTAAAAACAGAGAAACTGTAGAGGGAAAAAAAATGACACAAAGAAGAGCAGTATTTAGACTGGGCCTTTTCTGTAGTTCAAAACAGTTTGCACATTTACTTGGGGCTTTTTTAGTTTGTTTCATTTTGTCATCCCTATCTGCTTTCCGCCTCCTCCCCCTGGGTTTACCAACAGCAGCCTCATTTGATGGTGCCTTCTGACAGAAAAGAAGGAATGGAAACAATATTATTAATTTAATAGCTCAATTATAAATTTTTATTTTATAAATTTAATTTTTATAACAATTCATGCTAAAATATCTACAAACATCATATCATACCTTTTGGACTTTCTGCTTTTTAAACTCTTTTTCAAGCTTGGTTTTCTTTTTAGGCTGCAGCTCCACATCATTCTTGGATTCTCGTAAACGTTTGTAGCCTATTTTCATTCCTGTATGAAGCAGTCAGAATGCATGCTTACCTTTTATGAAGGAGAATTTCAGGTTTGAACCATATACCTTTTCCATAAACAACTGAAATGTTGCTAATAATGAAACCACCTACACACCTTTAGAAATATCTTCCACCAAGACTTTTGGGCTTGGTTCTATTAACTTTATATCTGATAAAATAAAATCACAGGAAATTACTACAAGAACAAAAATACATGAAACAACAACCATGAACATTTGAGGGCTTTCATTTAAAAAAAAAAAAACAAACAAAAAAAAAATGTGTGCAATAATGTGCATTGTTTAAACTATATAATTGTTTATATATTTTTCATCTTTCCAGATACAAAAAACAGCAATTATCACTGGTTAGGTAATTGTTTGCAATTTACAGTTCATAAATGTCTTTTAAGTTACATGTCTCACCTGAAAATCCAGTATTAGTGGACACTGTGCCTAAAGTGTCAGAGATACTGACACCAGCTTTTACTTTCCTCTTCTTTACTGAATTTGGTGCAGCAGGAAACTTCTGTCTGAGCTGTCTTGGCTTCTTCTGAGAAGCTTTTGGCTGAAGGTCTAGATCAATACAGAGCAGGTCCTTCTTATATGTAAAGACAAAATGAAAAGAAAGTGTGATTACCATAAAATACAACAGAAAAAACTATCATTATCCAGCGAGACAAAACACACCTTTTTCCGGTAAGCCCGTTTCCCAGTCTTTGTCTTTATTTTACTCTGGTGTTCTGATGCAGTGCAGTGATTCTACAATGCCAAAAGATTTGAAAGATTACATCTCTAGCCTGAAATTGAAATACTAATTCTACACTGAGATAAACAAGTCCAATCTTATTAACTGCTACCTGAACAGTACACCCAGGGACATCTTTTGCAGAGGAAGCTTCCGTCTTCTTCCACTTCAGTATTGTGCTGTGCTGATCCCTCTTCACTGATGTTTTAGGTGCTTTTTTGGAGAGGGTGTTTTTCCCTGATGAAGTGCTGCTGTTTGTGGGGTGGGAGAAGAGGCCTGGGATGGTGGTAGTTGTTGTTGTGGAGTTGGGGCTGGAATGAGTGGAGTCAGGAGGAGTGAGGCTAACAAGCTCCTGAGACTCCCTCCGATCTTGGTCTTGCTGTGGTCCCTGATTGCGCTGTGCTTGAAGTTCTTGTAGCATGCGAGGGTTGAACTGGGCTTTGCCATTTTCATAAACAAAGCTGAATTTGGCAAGTCGCTCTTCTATTAGTAAACACAATGCTTCTGTAGCCTGTGACACACCTGTCTCCCACTGTTCCCGAAACTTACGAGGAATTGCCCGCTGTTGAGAGCACATCAACAACATCTGAGACAAAGGAATCTCACGATAATACAATAAAAATATTAATGAAAAATACACACAATATTTACTGTACCTTCCTTCCACTAATATCAATGGGTAGTTTGTTGCTGCGGCTAAGTGACTGGTATTGGTGTTTTCCTGAGAAGGTAACCATGCTCTTCTCAAAAACATATCCTCTCTCTGGAGCATTTCCGAAGTACTGTACATGGTACAATAATCCTGTGCGGCTATTCACTGAAAGAAAAAGAAAAAGTAAATAAATAAAATAATAATAATAAATAAATAAATAAAATAAATAAAAAGTCTAATTCTGTCTAAGGTTTTGACTAAGTTTAAGTCTAATTCTTACAGGTGCTACCTTTCTCATGCTGCCTTGTTGACAGCTGGAAGCCAGTCCTTCTCTCTGCTTGTTAGCTCAAGGTCACCATTGTGCAAACAATTTCCACAGGATATGTGCCCTCCCCTATCAGTACTTTCAAACCATCCTTTTGGACCAAATGTAAGTGTTGTTTCTGACACTGTCACAACTCTTCTCTCAACTTTTAGCTATCTGCCTCACAGACACAGCATCCAGATGACTCACTACCCATCTTACTCATGGAGCCCCCCAGGGCTCTGTTTTAGGCCCTTCTTCTGCTCTTCTTTTCAATATTTAAATGCATTCTGTTCACATTACTACACATTTATGGTTACAGTTACCATTGCACTGATGATGACTTTTTGGACAGAGTTCTTTCCAAATTCAGCCAAACCATTCAAAATCTAGATGATGTTGTCAGCCTATCATTTCAGTCCATTTTAAATACCTGGTCAAGGCAGCATTCTTTTAACTCTGTGAAAACTGCACATCTTTGCTCAATTCTTAGCCCAAAAGATACTGAATCTCTGGTACATGCTTTCATAACTTCACAGCTTGGTTACAGCCTACTCACCAAAACCATCACAATCGACCCCCCCCAATCCTGTTTAAATTGGACTGGCCACCCGTTTCATCTCTTATTTACTACAAAGCACTTCTTGTAATCTTTAAATCCCTTAATGACCTTGCTTCTTGAGTTTCTGAGCTACTTCAGCTGTTTCCTTGATGTCTCCTAGATTCTGACTTTCCTCCATGGGTGGCAAAACATGCAGTGCCATGGCATCTAAACTCCTGAACTCAATCTCAAGTAGCCTTTGCAACTTTTAAAACTCAATTAAAAGCTTTTTCTCACAGTATTACTTTCCACATCAGATTCATTGTTTTTTCTTAATCTATCTATCAGTTTGCAGTTACAATTTTACTGTCACTGATCGAGTTATGATATTCTTTGCTTTTCCATGTATCATTATAAAAAGGTGCAGTTAATGTTACATCATACTAGCAAGCACTGCCAAAAACAGTTAGAAATTGAGTAAGCCAGTAATGATGCAAATCTGTTGTGGTTGACAATATGGTAATGGAAAGTGCTTGAAGAATACACGTCAACTGATCTAGCACACCTTACCTTTTGACCTAAAGTGCATGTTAATCTCCAGGTCTGTAGTGATCATGCATGGCCACCAAGGGTATCCAGACACTTTGGCCCAGATAACATCACCCACTGAAAACTGCACACGGGGTTCTGTCTCTGTACCACTCACTTCCACATCATCCACACCCTGTGCAACATCATTCACTTCGCAGTCAGACACAGGCCCCTGCAAGACAGAAATGAAGAACTGTAAGACTCACGAAAAAAAGAGAATCCCCTCCACAAGTGGTAAACACATTTTCCTTATGACAAACAACTTATTTTGCATTAAAACAGTTGAAGAGCCAATAAGCTATACCTGGATTGGGATGGGAGTTACACTAGCAGTTATCTCGCCATCAGTCTGCTCATCAGACTCAGTGGGGAGAACACATGGTTCAGTGGTGAGGTCATTAGAATTTATGGTGGTGTGCAGTAGAGGGGATTGATCAGAACTCTCAGTAGGGGTTAAAATTGACTCTGTGCAATTTGGAGGAGTTCTCTTCCTCATAAGCCCCCCTTTTTTCTTTCGTCTTTCTCTCCTGGCACTTGGAGAGGCAAGAAAACCTTCTGAAAGTCTTAAAGGTGCATTTGTCGCCTCTGTTCCCTCCTCTGCATAATCTGCTCCATATCGGTTTGTCTTCCCACCTAGATTTACCACACATTTGGTTATTTTAAAAGTTATTTCAGGAGAAACACAGGACTTCCTTGGAGGGCTGGCATGCTGAGGAACAGGCTCCACCCCTTTGAGAAGAGGCTGTGCAGCTGTGGCAGCACAGAGCTTTGACATTTTGTCTTGATCGCCATTTAACAAGCGGGAAGTCAGGTCCTTTAGCCGCTCATGGGTGTGGTTATGACCATGACTGCCAATCATCTGCAAAACACTTTCTTGAGGTGTAGCTGCCAGCTGGGTAGCAGCTTTATCCATAGTAGGATCAGTGCTCCCATCACCCCGACCCTTACGTCCACCAGGTGAATCAGAGGGTTGTTTCATGGTGGTAGGACTCCTGGGCTCTGGCATTGCAGGCAGTGATGTCCCCTTACTATCTGTCATTACTAACCAGGGGCCTGAAAAAGACAAAAAGCAATAGATGTTTACAAAATGAAACATTTACAATCAGTCCTCAACTATATTACAAAAAAGGGAACATTAATTAAAGTATGCACATGTAAACTAATATAAATCTCATATATATATATATATATATATATATATATATATATATATATATCCACTTAAAATGTTGACTAATATATACACACACACTCAAAATATGGTCTGGTCAGTCCATAAAGCTGTGCGATTATTATGAATTAAAATATACATTGTTTACATTAGGGGGCCTCTGGGTTAGAAAAAGATGACAACCTTTGCTTTAAAATAAAAATATGCAAACACAACTACATAATGGACCACACCTTAAAAGCCTAGGCCCACTTCTGTTCATGAATTAGACTTTAAAAAAAAAAAAATTATAATAATAATGCAGAGCATATTTATGTGTGTGTGTGTGTATGTGTGTGTATATATATATATATTTAACAGGTACATTTTAAAAATACAAAACATAAAAAGATTACGAGAACAAACATAACCGACGTTTATCGAAAATACGAATTAACTGTTCTAACCACTACACCTGTGGCGACTACTGCAAGCTGAAAGTCCTAAATAGCCACAAATAACCAGTAGTTACAGTTCGCGTGGAACACTGTGGTTAGGTGAAAGAACTGAGTGGATTATGGCGAGGATGGAGTTTGAGAACTGGAATGGTTTGGTCCCACATTAAAATGGCTTCCATGGAGGATTCGCAGTGCGCGAGTGGGTGGCCAGCCGCTTTGATTCAGCTCAATGCTCAAACCCCGACGCCACCTCCTCAAATGAATCCTGAAACAAAACCCACTGATATAAACCAAACCATTCGATACGAAATAAGCACTGCGAGCTTTCCATCAACGAGATGAAAAAAAAAAAAAGTACCGCATTTGATTTGTAACATGCACAACGGCAATAAATGAATCATATCTAAAATGTGCATAAAAACAAAACCCAAGCAAAGCTTTATGTAAAACAGTGACTGCTCAAATGCAAATGTTCGTTCGGTCCTAAAGAAGAGGCAGTTATCGAGCTATTGTTATTCAGGATGAGCGGTCAGAATGCCTCGTTAACATCAATGAAGGAAGATTATGGATGAGTCAGTGATGGACTCTCCTAACCGTCCTAAAAGCCCACAGCAAACTGAAAGAAAATAACTCACGTTAATACAAACTTTTACACCAAAATGAAACTAAAACACCTTCCGTGGGAATTGTGCTCTCGGCTAAAATGCTGCAATACTTCAGAGACCAGACGGATGTAACGTTAAGGAAATGTATACACAAAGTGGAGTAAAACATATTAAGCCATAGGTCCGTGAAAGTAACAGTGTAGAGCTAATATGATGTTAGCAAAGAAATGAATCGCCAAAACACATAAAACACTTGTACGGATCCAAACATTTCTACGCTATTAAATATGTAAGCTCTGAGGATGTGTCTGGGGCTGTGATACATACTATAACCATATGGTATATTTTATTAACTCAGGAATAATTTATTCTTCAAACTGAAGCTGACAAACCTCGCGAACTACAGCCTAGCCAGCTAGCAAGTGAGGCACAGCTGCAGCTGCCTCAGTCAGTGACATACTACAAAACGACTCGTTTACCCGTGAAAGAAAATCTCTAATATCCCACCCCAGCGTGTAATAGACAGCAATCCCCCTAATTATGATGTGCCACGATTTATTCCTGTGGGAAAATAAACCTGTTTACAGCATCTCCATTACTCCCGACCTGTATTGAGAAGCTTGCGGGAAACTCTCTCATCCCAATCAGCGCCAAAAATACTCACATCCGATTGGCTGACACGCGACTGCACAATTCAACCGGCCTTTTCAAATATCACTCTCTTCGCGGCCGACTCTCCGTTGAACATCTTCAGTTATCCTAGGCGCACTCCAAACTTCATCGCAGGTTCGCTGTTTAAGATGAAACCATGAGATTCTGAGATCATCTGTTTTTGTTTTTATTTCGAAAAATGGCAAAGCGACACAGATCACCGCTCGAGGAATTGAGCAGAGGAGGGCAATTCTCACCATGTGACGTCAGAAGCCCGAGGGAGGGAATTCGTTATCTTGTTGCCAGTTGCACACAGAAAACGTGGCGAATGCTGAGTTTTACATCATTGTATAAAAATAACGACAACGTTTTGGAATTCATTAGTTGCAATTTTTAATTGAACATAAACTAACACTGAAATGTGTAATTTTTCTTTTAAATATATATTTTATTTTTCCAGTTAATATATTTTGAGCGCGTAGACGATTTTCACTCAAGCAAGAGTGTCTGGCAACCAGAAAATAAGCGCGCCAGACAGTGTTGCCATGTCCGCTTGTTACAAACGTCTTTTGGTTTGTTGATTTATTAAGGCGCCTACAGACATTGGTTGCGTTTTTGGCCTTATTTCTAAAATAATTATGTAAATGCACCGGAAAAAAAAGATGTATTCATTGATTTAGATGGTAAGTTGTATGTGAAACATTCCATTGTTTTGTAATTATATGATAGCACAGCAAATGCCATGTTTTATGTGCATCACGCTACAATAAATAGACCAATGAAGCATGCAGTTATCCCCCTGGGAAGGAATGAAACTAAGTTCGCCTATTTAGACGTTTTAGTGAGACAAGGCACGTATTTTTGAACATATTTTATCATGCCAATTTTCTAGATTTTATACAGAGATCTGGCAACATTGGCGCCAAGACCCGTATAGACCTCATTGGCCAGGGTTCACAAACCATAAAAACGTTTCAAAAGCAGTTCATTTAATTTCCTTTTCTAGAAGAATATTTAGCAATCGCTTTTTTGTTTAAAAAAAATCTGTGTAGTATTATTACATATTTTAATCAAGCGTCAATTTCTTGTGCACACAACCATAATTGCCAGTAACATTTAGGATTTGCTTAAAGTTACACCATGTCTAGCTTTTTTCGGATATCAGAACGCTAATCATGCACTGTTTGTCAACTCATTTAGGGTTTCAAGAGTCTGCTTTGTCCAGACCATAGGCTGTAAAAAAAAAAAAAAAAAAATAGGTCCAGACATTTGATTGGGCTTCATCGTTTCTTCTCGGTCAGTCCTGTCACCTTCATAGGCAGCAACTGCAACACGCCCCCTGGCGGCTGAGCTCAACCCACAGGAAGACGGAAGCAAATGCCGTACACTTGCAAACTCATCGCGTGAATCACCGAGGAGGGTACAAGGGCATGAGCCAAGAGCTCGGGACTATGACTTCTGTGAATAGCTCATAAACTGTCAGTGTATTACCTCTTTACGTCCACTCAGCGTTGCTGTAAATCTTACATTAACGTTTGACGCCTTTTCATCCATACAGACGGGAACAGAATGGCATCGATTTTGCTCACCAGATCTCGGACTCCTTTGCTGAAAACATCTAGGTCGTTAAAGAACGAATTCAGAAAAGGTAATACTAGTCTTTGTTAATTAGATTAGTAATTAGTAACACGATCTGAATGGTTAATATAGTAATTTCCTCTGCCTTTGTGTATTGAAACGAACAGCGAGCCTTATGAACTGTCAAAATGCGGCACTTTGTGCTGATATAATGTTAGGCGTACTGTGACCAGATTTATTTATATAGCAAAACCGACAAGGCCTTGGGACTTTAATTTTAATTTTCCATTGAATCGTTTACTGTGTTATTAACCGGACATTTTCAGACCTGTCCTGTATACTTTAAATGTCTTATTGAAAAGAGTCCCTCCAGACACTACAGTCGTGTAAATCATAGGGTTCAAGACCTAGCCACTTAGCTAGAAAACCTGGCCCGCGAGATTATTGAACGACTGGTGAAATGAGAGGCTTAAGTGATTAGCTAACAAGCTAACTGTGCAGCCTCACAGATTGAATCAGCCATAATCACCGAGAACCATCCGACTTAAGCGTTTTCATGTGCTAAACGTATGAGGGATGCGTCTAGTACTCTGTACATTTAATGGAGGCTCACTGTAACTGCGCGCGTGTCAGTGTCACACGTGCTTGTGCTTTTGTGTCATCACGCTCTGTTACTGTAAGTCAGTTCTGGAACATTATAGTGCTGTAACTGTTGTTGACCGCTGGTCGGTTTGGCAGCTCATTGTTACGGTCGACACGCGAGTCGTTTCCACACTTTTGAAGTGAAATCGTTGAATTATGGAGCGCTTCTTTTAAGCTGAATTACAGGAATGAACAGCAGTAAGTTAATAGCAGGTGTAGCCAGACCGACACTCCTGTCTGAGAACGTCAAAACGATCGACTGAAATCGAAAATAAATATCTTTTAATGAGTGAAAATTGAAACAGTATTGTTTTAGAGCCTCATGTTTTGCTCAGGCTGCTGGAGAACAGAATCTCGTAGCCTTGTGTGTACTGGAGGTTATCTGAGGACAGGCTCATCAGCCGGCTGTCGCTCACTGCAATGGCTGCTTCCTTATTATTGACCTGTCTTAGAAAAGCACGATAACATGATATATTATATATATGTATATATATAACCTAAGTATGGAGGTCCATCCTAAACGATATTTTGCTCTACAGTATATATTACACACACCCATAGTGAAAATGCAAAATTTGAAGCAGTTGTGTTTATTTTTTTGTGAGTGTGCTGTTTATTTTGTACAACAAAATGTCCAAGTACTGTCAAGTTAAATTTACCACAGACCTTATTTTGCTCAGGATTTTAATTTGATTGAAAACACATTCTTATGTTTTTAAAACAGGAGAGCAAAATGGAGAGGTGTCAGTCAGTGAATGAAAAATATAAGTCAGTTCTTGAGAAATAGATTTGGTTATTGTTCATTCACTCATAGTTTCTTGTGTGCTTTTGCCTCAAGCACACCATGCAATGACGTAATTTTCTTTCTTCAGAGACAGAAACACTCAGGATAATATCTGATTTTTTTTTAATGTGATTGAACCAAACTGCAACAGCAGCTCTTCAGGTTTCATCATCCAGCACTGATATGGACTGAGTTGTAAAGTTTCCATTATTTTTATCTGCCATTTTTGTTTTAATTTCCCTAATGAGACATATGTCATACATTAATCTAACCAATATTAATATTTACAATAATTGAAAATTACAATTCAAAGCTTATCAAAACCGTTTAATGCAACCATGATAACTTAATACATTTAATTAATACTTAATTGGAAAACAATTCAGTCATACATTGTTCACAGTTTTTTTTAAGTAAATAAAGGAAATTACACAGCACAAGTAAATAGTAATAGAAACCACAAATATCTGAACCTTGCAGCTGTATGTGGCTATGGCCTTATAACTTGTCTAAATAAAATAAACCATGCTCTTTTGCCTACTTTCTCAACCACAACATTGCTGCCACAATCTCTAATTGATTTCGAAATGTACTTGAAGTGCTTCCTGAGAAACCCCAGTAACTCCCATGTATGGGGACTTTCTTTCTTGTAGCAAGTCTGAAGCTGTGTGGTCTGGCAAATGATTTACCGCAGCTCTGCTTGACAGACTATAAATTAGAGGTGCGATCTGAATATGCATTGTTAGGCAAACAAATGCTACCATGAATAGATTTCATAACATTAAGTCTTTGGATTACCAATAAGCATGACAACACTGACTATTCACAAACTAAATGATTGTTCAGGTGACCAAATAGTTGGGCTGTTGACATTGACACTACATGCACAAAATATTCAAAGAAGAGTTTATGAGAGAGAAATTTGCAGTGAAGTCTTAACCTACATTGTCACTTGCCAGAGATGGTGTTTTCTTGTCAGGACACTAGCTCAATCCACAGGCTTCTATTAAGCTGTTAAATGTACCAGCACAGACTGTGACTTGGCACAGGCAACCAACATGATAGAGGACACCTGATGTGTCCTGCCAACAGCAGTCAGTGTTTGTGTGGTTCTGTTGTTGTCTTTAAAGACAAATGGCACCTGCTGAACATTTGTGATGAAGCCAAAAGGTTTTTCTGTGTATATTTTGATTGGAGTTGACTGTCATATTATACATGGAGGTTAGGGAATCAGTTGATCAAAGCTAAGTCTTGACCTTGTTTGCATAAATGAGGTACATCTGTGGGACTTAGTAGACTTAGTTTCACTCCGGCTGTGTTATCTCACTTTCAGAGGGACTGCTACCTCTGATAAGACTGCCACACAAAAATACTATTTGAATGCTGACAGAGTCAGACACGATCAGTGAGAAGGTTTCATAAGGAATAGACAGCCCCATGAGCCTTGCATGAACTTAGTTTTTGTCCACTGTAACACATTTTGCCAGAAGTTGACATGCCAGAGCAAATGGGTCAAAGTGTGTAGTTACAATTAAGTATTTCATTATATTAAAGTTTAGTTTTTTTTTGGTTTAAGCATTGCAGTGTTTAGGAAAGTCAGTCTATGAATTTCTTACTTGTAGTTGACTCTGCACATTGGTAGAAAATATTTTAACATTGTCAAAACTACAGTACATCCTGTACATTTAAACCACCTACTCCCAAGCATTAGATTAAAGGGGTCATTTGACGTTGCTAAAAAGACCATTATTTTGTGTATTTGGTGCAATGCAATGTGTTTATGCGGTTTAAGGTTAAAAAACACATTATTTTCCACATACTGTACATTATTGTTGCTCCTCTATGCTCCGCCTTTCTGAAACGCACCGATTTTTACAAAGCTCATCGTTCTGAGAAGCGAGGCGTGCTCTGATTGGGCAGCTATCCAGTGCGTTGTGATTGGCCGAATACCCCAAGCGTGAGACGGAAATGTTACGCCTCTTACCATATTGTGATGCCGTTTCCCGGTGCGACGAAACAAAAACAATAAAACCCATTATAAACGAGGCATTTGTTGCATCCAGTGGGGACATAATTGCTGATTATAATGATTTACACTGTCTTTTTACGCGTTGCGTTGCACTGCGCCGTGTAAACATTACCATGTCTGCATTTGTAATCGGAGAAACGACAAACAAGCAGCGCTACTCTACACAGCTCAAAACTTGTGTTTGAATAGTCAGTGGCAAATTCTTTAAATATGAAAACATACTTACAGGCTGTGAGTCAGAAGCGCCAGACTGTCCTTGCAAAGTTGGAATTGCCCCACTTTATATAAACAGTCTTTGTGCACAGCTGGCATTGTAGACTACTCTCCCAGGTTCAGGAAATAGTCCTCCGTAAAATGCGCTACACACACTCTAATATTTGGGTTGAACTGTTCTGGAACAGTGTTGTAAATACAACTTAACCACCGATTTCTAGTTGTGTCCTCTTTTGGAAGCCCAAACAAAGTAGTTTCGCCTAACAGCTTGTAACACTCCAAAGAGAAAGGAAAACTTGAAATCGCATCATATGACCCCTTTAAACAATTAGTTACTTAGAAGATATCTGAAGCAGCATGCGGAGTAAAACATTTTGTGGGCCCACCTTCATACACTCTCAGAAATAAAGGTACAAGAGCTGTCACTGGGGTGGTGCCTTTTCAAAAGGTACACTTTTGTACCTATTAGGTTCAAATATGTACACTTTTAAGTACTAATATGTACCTTTTAAGGTACCAAAATGGACCCTTTAGGTACAAACATGTACCTTTTGAAAAGGTACCGCCCCAGTGACCGCTTTTGTACCTTTATTTCTGAGAGTGTATGATAACTCATTCATTAATTTCTCTCCTAGACACACCCTGAATCTGGTGCAGTTGAGTACTTTACATTACATCCTAAAACAGAAAAGATTTCTGACCACAAAGTTGTTTAGTTTTTTCCTCCACCCTTAAAGGAACTTAGACAACACCCATGAAAGTGCAGGTTCTTTCAACATGTCATCATTATATGCAGTATTTTAAATTTACAGTCCCTTGATTCTCTGACTTTTTTTTTCAATTCTACATTCTTAAAAAATAAAGGTTCTTTATTGGCCTCTATGGTTCCATGAATAACATTTGACATCCATAAAACCTTTGCATTGCACAGACGGTTCTTTACAGTGGAAAAATTCTCTTTAGGTTATTAAAATGTTTTTCACTTTAAGAAAAAAAAAAAAGATTATTTTAAGAAATATTTTAAGAACTCAAAATGCTTCTTCTATGGCAGTGCTTCCCAAACCGGTCCTGGAGGACCCCTAGCCCTGCACATTTTGTATGTCTCCCTTATTAGACACACCCAATTCATGTCTTGCAGTCTCTACTAACGAGCTGATGAGTTGAATCAGGTGTGTTAGATAAGGGAGACATACAAAATGTTCAGAGCTAGGGTTCCTCCAGGACAGGTTTGGGAAGCACTGTTCTATGGCATTTGCCATAAAACCCCTTTTGAACCTTTATTTTGAAGAGTGCATCCTGTTCTCTTCTGTTCAGAGAGATTTGTATTCTATATGCAAACACAAGGAGATGTACAAGAGGATGGAGATCTCGGGCCATCTGCCAGCCGTAGACTGACCTCAAGATGCGAGACCAGATACCCTATAGTGCTAAATATAGACAGAAAGCATTTATCCTTACATACGAACATCCCGGCATCAATAGGATTAGACTACACTGGGCCAAGGGTCTTACACGTGTAGCAAACATTATGGAAAGCACAACCCAGATTAGACTTCACCCGGGCATTGGAGCAAAGGTCCTAAACCATAGAAATGAAGGGAAGTGGGATGAGAATGGATTAATTATGGAGTCTGGCCTCGTCCTATTGTCTCTGAGTGGATAAGTCAGAGAATCACGAGACCGTAAGTATATGTAATCCAGAGATTGCATGGTGTACTCGAGAGGGAAATGGTTCAGGAGAAAGTCGGGTTTGATGGATTGCTGTATTCAGGGAAAGGAAAGCTGTGTGCTTACGTGCATGTGTGGCATACAGCCAGAATAGGTGAGAATAGCTTTACTGGCTTACTCCAGATAAGGGAGTTTCCTGAAGTTATATTTACAGTAAGTAGAAGGACATCCTGCATTTATAGTTCACTACTTTACTTTTCCTACTTAAAGAGATCTTTCAAATCTAACTTTCACTTCCGCTTTAAACTTAACACATCATACTTTGAGACACACAAGAAGTACTGCTATTTTGCATCATAGAAATCAAACCTGGCGCAACACCTGTTGGACAACTATTCGGAATGGGGCCATTTCAGACCATTTGGGTGCCCTATAGGCAAAATCCCTATTGCTTTTGTTTAAGATAATGATATGATTATTTAAATTTGGTTAAAAACGTCAAATTTGGTCATGGTAACCTATTAAAAATGTTATTTTGATGATGCCGTCATTCAGTTTTTAAAATATATTATTTCAGTATATACTAAATAACCGTTAACATTTAAAACATTCTAATGCTAATATTCAGCTACTTAAATGCGCTTAACACTTTTTTTTTTTTTTTTTTTTTTTGCGAAAATGCAGTCTCATAATGTTAAGTAGGTTTAGATGCTCGTTAAAAAAAAATGACATAATTCACCTTTTGATTGTCCTGTTGATCAAACAGAAATCTGGTTTACAGTGGGTTATTTCTTGAAAAGGAACAGTGGCTTAAAAATGAATTTGATTACACTATTTGATTAACTGTCAACAGAAAATCTATAATGTTCAGCCCTGTGTTTAGCACATTTTTACAGTGTTAAAAACAATTATGTAGATACCAACCCAAGATCAGTGCAGAAAATACCAAAAGTCAGAAGATATGTTATTGGTTTCAAGTAATCCATTTCAACAGGCGATTCACTTCCAAGTCTGGTGGTTTCCTGTTTCTGGGATTTTTAGACTTTACCCTGTTCTTACTGCTGAAGAGCTGTAGCTAACTTTACCATGAGTTAGACATTACTGAAATGTGCTCGGTCATCTTCGTGTATCGGAGTTTGTCGCCGCAGACATCGAGAGTGCTTGTGAGCGTCATTACCAGTGAAATACTACGCTTGAACATCTGACAGACAGCTGCAATGGGTGGTCTTATCAAGTTCAAGTTGAGCTTTATTGTCATTCTGCTACATGTGTGGACATATAGTGGAACGAAATGTCATGTCTCGCAGGACCACGGTGCTACAAACTAGTTAGACATGAGATACAGCAATGCAAATATAGGGAAAAAAAAAAAAACACAATAGGGCTATACAACAGTTTAACCATCTGACTATACATATACTATAAATACTATAACTACTATACCTAGTTGACTACACATACACAAACTGAGACTGTACAAGAACTTTACATAAATACTGTACATGAAATAGTGCTAAAGAGATATGTGTACATGAAATTGTGCAGGAAATATATATTTTGTACATTAAATTGTTCAGAAGAGAGATTTTGTGGGAAGCAGCGCATAGTGCAAAAGAGTTAGTAGTGCAATGCTCCAGTAAACATTATTTTGTAGTGCAATATTCAAGTAAACATATATTATCTTATTGAGTCTTTGTTGCAGGGAGTGTTTATAGAAAGTGTCTAGTGTGCATATAGTGGGACGAGTGCGTTACTAGAGGTGGTTTGTATAGCCCACTCACCTGTGTGTAGCACACCCAGAATTGCACTTAGGAGAAATTTGTCAATAGTTATTTCAGTGTACTGTAGTTTAACACAAGCAATACTTGTAATTAGTCATATGCCTGAGAGGGGGAATATCCACCAGGAATGCTAATGTTTCATTCATCCGTGTAAAAAAATGTGAGCTATGTAAACTCTTCACTGCATCAGTTGCAGCGTTTTTGTGTGAGGTCTGTGTCCTGATGTAACCTGTATGGAGGTTGTGTCATAATGGATCCACGCACACACACACACAAGTAAATGGCACACAGTCAGATGGGTTATGTGCCAATGTGCAATGGACATGACAAAATGCTTTGACTAGATGGATAAAAGAAAGTCATATTCAAGCATTTGTTTAAGCATGTAGGCAGGTGCAGTTTCAACTTGACGTTAAGACCAATAAGTAATGTAACAGAAAACAATAAATTTGCTTTATTCCAATAATAACAAAAAAACTAATTATTTAATTTAGGAAACAATTATGTAATTATGTTCTCTTTATAAAATTGTCTTAAATATGAAAAAAGTATGGAATAAATTGAACTGAAGGGATCTTTCTTGGCATCAAAAAGCTAGAAAAGCCCTGAATTAAGGTTTGTTGGTGAAAAGTTGAAAGTGATTTGGATTTTTTCATATGCATAAGTGTCACTATTGCTCAGTTTCTGATATAATCTGATATATCTGGGACCTTACACACCTTCATTTGTGTGTCCTTTCTCTTGGCAGTGGTGATATTTTTCCCTGTCTGTGTATGCAACACTGGCATGGGATCAAGTATTTTCTCTGTCCTTTTCCGTGATCCCGTGCTGGCCTGTAGCCTGTAGCACTCTCCATGACCCCCTTATGTTATATCAGATCATCTGCGCATGGTGTTCCTGGAGCTATATTGCATTACTCTGTTGGTCCATCCTTCTTCATGGTGGTTTTATAAGTGTGCTGTATGTTATCTAATGTTATATTTTCTTTACTCTGAATCTCTTTCAGGAAAGTTACCAGAAAGCACATGCTTTAACTGCACTGCACTGCGGTTAGCCACAAACAGGTAAATGGAACTGAAAATTAAATTGTATCTGGGGCAGTGACATGATTCTTATTTTTATCTGAATCTATTTGGAGAAAAGTGCAATTCATACATACTGTGGTAGTTAATACTACCATCCAAATGTAACTTTGAACGGTAGCATTAGCTATCAAAATAAAAATGAAATATCATCACAACTGTTTTCAACATTGATAATAATAAATGTTACCTGATCATCAAATCAGCATATTAGAATGATTTCCGACTGGAGTAGTAATGGCTGCTGAAAATTCAACTTTGCCAACACAAGAATAAATTACATTTTATAATAAATTACAATAGAACACAATTATATTAAATTGTAATAATATTTCACAATAGTACTGTTTTACTGTATTTTTGATCAGATTAATGCAGCCTTGGTGAGCATAAAAGACTTTCTTCAAAAATCCCTTTTTTTTTTTTCAAATTGGATCTTTATTTAAAGATTGTTTAAGCTGATGCATGACATCTGTTTTTCAGCAGTCCTGGTGTTCTTGGAGGCAGCGTCTGGCCTCATGCATCATCTGTCCTGTACCATGACAATTCATCATCACTTCAGCGCCGCTTGTCCAGGTCACCTCGTCTGTACTGTGCCATCTTAGTACCTGACCCTGCCCTGCCTATCCACACCCACTCCACATACCCCAGGACGCTAGCCTGGCCACAGAACACCTCAGTTCGGTGGGTACATACTACAGGCCGTCTCCATGATGATTCGAAGGTAGAGCGTTCTTTACGTTCACTGAAGGATCGGAATAAAAAGCTTGAGGAGGGTGGACCGGTGTACAGCCCGACGGTAGATGCCCAACCTGTGAGACGGACAGTACGTCAATTTGTGATTGATGAGGTGAAGCATTACTATCACGGGTTCCGCCTACTATGGATGGATACGACTATTGCGGTGCGGATGCTCTGGAGGGTGCTGAATGGACACATTCTGTCACGCCGAGAGAGGAGACAGGTAAACACTAGTGCTGTTAAGTGATTAAAATTTTAATCTTACATGATGTGGCGATTAATTAATTGTAAATTAATCGCACATCAAATTTGGCTGAGAAATCACCCCAGAAATATAATTTACAACCGTTATCGGGCATCAAATAGACATTATAAAAAGAAGCTTTAGAAAAAAACTTTGTGAACTGTCCCTTTAGTTAGTTTTTATTATTATTTTTTTTCAGACAGATAGATCCAATTGAATCATTCATTCATTCATTCATTTCGATTAATTTAAACACATGATTGAGAGGTGAAGTAAATGGCTCTCTTTATGAATGGGCCTTTGAATTATTGGTTCACCCGATTCATTCAAAATGAGGATTTGTTCAGAAATTGTGTGTTTTTTGGAGACGCGCAACAGTTCTGCTGTGGCTTTAATAGGTAATATTACCTTTGGCAAAATTGAGCACAAACAGACATTGTGTTAATTGCTTTAAAAATTTTGACTTTTTACCATGTTTGGTTTCATGGGGGTACTTGGCATCAGTGTGAAAAACCCTGTTCTGCAGTGGCTGAAGGATAGCCATTGGATGACTTGAGTTGATAGGATTGAACCTTCCCAATCAATGTTCTGATAAGTTTATGATAAATAACTGTACCCTGACTCCTGAAAGTTGCGTAGCAGCCAGCCAGTCAGATTAGATCTGCCAACGCTTAAACAAAAGTTGAACTCTGCTCAAATTTGTTGCATGTTAAATCATTGTCACTGTGCATGTGAACGTTCCTCAAGGCTGAGACCACCTAATAACCTTATCCTTAAAGAGTCAGTGACAACGTGATTGCATTGAGATTTGGTAATAATAAAGTAGACATACAGACACCTTCGTCCTTTATTGCAGTACTCTAGAAGTACATTTACAAAATGTTAGTATTTGCAATAAAACTTGGGTCTTTACATAGTACTTTTTAATTAAAAAAATGCAAGGAAAATTGTCGTTGTACCACTCTGGGGTTGTCAGTTGACCTGTCATTGCACTATGGATTTAACCCAGTGTAATGTAATTAAGTTGGGTGGGTGGTTAGCATTCTTCCGTAGTTTAATCCCAGTCCTATAAAGTCTGACTGGATCTCTTCTGTAGCTTAATGATTTAAATTAGTGCCACGCTGAGTCTTCATGGACCAGCCATTAGAGATTACCCTGTAAGTCAGGAGTCCAGCGGAGACCCAACACTTTAACTAGCTCACATGGGATTCCTGAGGCCTTTAGGATAAAAACTCCATTAAGTCCAGTTTAACAACTATTTTATACAAGATTAAATATTTACATTTAGTTAGGATATATTTAATCCCACTTTCCTATAATAGCAACTTAAATTTCAATACTTAAGTACAATACAAAAAATTCCAAGCATAATTTTCTAGGTCTGCAGACGTCTACACTAATACATCCTTATGATAGTACAGTTTGAAGAGTTCTGCTTTTGTAATTTTGAGATCAGAAGAAAATTACATGGCCGAACAGTTCAGTTGTTTTATCTCATTAACTCCTTCAGTCAATGGTCTTCCTATTCTTTTCTTCTTCCTATCTCTTTCTTGTAGTTTAATGATTGATAGATCAGTATGGCTCACATTGACACACAGTTGGCCACTAGCCCAGGCTGACTCCGGTGATGTCTAGCTAAGAAACGCTGTCCTTAGGACAGAAGTAAAAGAGAGGTTAGTTGAGGTCTTGTGCATTATCTTTATATTACCTTTATTAAGCGATTGAACTTATAATTTCTGGCAAAACATGTTGATGTAGTTCAGTAAGAAACATCCCATCAGTCACAGCACCAACCCCAAACCTGGTAGTTTAAATACAAGGTTACTGCTCTTCTGTATTATATTTGAGTTTTCAAGCACACAGCAGATTGCAGCTATCACACGTTGTATTACATGATCGTCTCTGTAAGCATAGTGCTAATACCTTCCCAGCTTCAAATTCTCAGACAGTTGCGTGACTCAGCCTGTTGTAAAGTGACACTTTAGTGACGCCTATAATCTATAACCGTTGGAGGCCTCCATTGCATTCTAAGTCAGTACGTATTGGAAATTGCTCAGGCTTTGTCACAGGTCACTCTGTCACTGTCTCAGAATGAACTGTCTGTGCTTGGGTTGCTAGGATATTAATGCCCAACATTATCAACTGCATTACTCCAATCATTTCTCCACAGTCATGACAATAGTACTGAGAAGGGTGATGTTTGGTTTTATTCTGGTGACAGTTACTTGAAGCCACAGTGATAGAAACACCCCTTTAAAATTGAGTGTTCTTGCAAACATTTCAAAAACATTTGCTGCAAGCAATCATTGTAGACATTAGGTGTTATGATGGTGTGGTGTTAATGGTGTTATCTTATGAACTTGTTTGTAGGTCTGCACAATTTATAGTCTGATATAATTTTTCTGTCAAATTATATCAGACTATATATCAGTATGACCATAAAATATAATAATAATAATACATTATTATTATTATTATTATTATTATTACTGCCACTACTAAATTAAAATATTAAACAAAATAATAAATATTACCATTTTATATTATTAATTGTTTATTGCCTATTATGTTAAATATTATAATGAAATATATTGTAATAAAAATTTGTATAAAATACAAAACATAATATCTATGAAACGAATAATAATTGTATTATTTATGGCTGTTCATTTCTTTATTTTCAAACGTTAACTAAAAAGCTTTTGTTGTTGCTGTTTTGCACAGGCAAGCACTATTCACATTTTCTTTAGAAAATCTATTTACTAACTGAAAACAAGCAAAAATCACATTATTGCCTTCCTAAAGCCTTGGGAGATTTTCTTGAGTTTTTTTCACAGCATTTGGACCAAAAACATCTACAGCTTGTATAACACTCATGTTTGGGTAGTCATGGTTCGCTGTTATCAAGAGCTTACTGAGGATTTCTTTATGTTGTGAGCTCTGTCAACATTAGCATTGCGAGGTATGCTAATGCCTCTGCCTCAGCTAGCATCTGTCGCACCTCACTCTCGCTATTCTTCTGACCTGCTTCATCCTTAATCCAGCCTATTCACAACTGGCCTTGCACAGCGTGGGTTCCTTTAGCTTTTGATGTCAGTCATCAACCCCCTTCCCAAGCCCTCTGTCCTGCTTTCTCCCGGCCACTTCCTTTGGAATGCCTTCACTCTCCATCCCACTCACTCGTCCCTGAATATTTCACACTCCAGGCCTCCCTGTTTTCCTCCTCTCTCCCCCTCGCGCTCTTTCTCTCTCTCTCTCTCTGCCTGTGGTGATATACATGTCAATGGGCCAAACACAAAGGCTCTTTTCAGGCCTGCCTGGTTTAAATTCTTCCCTATAGGACCGCTGATACACAGGTGGAATAAGGGGAGCAGGGACCCCTCTTATAAAGCTGAAGCTCCTTTGTTATCTAACCTCTCATTTTCTGAATTTACCACGTTTCATCAACTATATATTAGATATGGGGTGATTCAGAAAGTCAGTTCTTGCCATGGGGAGTGGATGCACTGATGGCTTGACGTAGTCTCTGGTGTTATCTGCTCACTCACATTTTGGATCTATATTTTCTTTTCTTTTCTTTTTTTTTTTTTTTTTTTTAATGAATTAATTTTATTTCATTTATTATTGTATTTTATTCATCTTTTTTGCACAGCTGTCTATTTTTCATTTTCATTTATTTTGAAATGTATTTTACCTCATGTCTCCGCTGTCCTTTTTATTTATTTTTTATTTTTTTTACTTTAAAGGAGGAGTGACTCATACTTAAAAGCATCTAGGTTATGTTTGACAAAAATAAATAAATAAATACAATTGGATGTTAGGGTTAATATTAATATATTTTAGGACCATTTATATTTTTAACAATATTTTTTTGTAATTCCTATTATTGTTCTGGTGATTCTCATTTATGTAAAAAAGAAGTATTGTAATAATTATATTATTATTTAAAAAAACATAATGCAGTTTATCGAACATGATTTATAAGTGCTTTTTAATTTAACTTGTATGACAATGAGTTTTTTTTTTTTTTTTGCATTACACTAATTAAAATTGATGGACATGACGTTAAATGTCCTTAACTCTCACAAAAATAATGTTGCAATGTAGAAAATCAATTTTAAGCAAAAGCTTTTTAGGCAAAATAAGCTTCTTTCTTTTGATTTTGGCGTGAAATAGGAACGGGATATAATGCTCTTTACCAAAACAGTAGATTTTTACTTTTTTTTTTAAATTTTGCTCTCTTATGTAGTCCTGACAGAGTCGGTTCTTAGCACTTCATGGCAGGGATTTCAGGGGTTTTACTTCATTTTTAGTTCTAGAGATTAGATTTCCACCACTGATCAATAATTGGATTTCATCACCAAAGCAGCAATCTGCTGACATCACTGCGTATGTCATGTTACTTGCAGTTCCTGAGGACGTGTGCAGATGTCTTCCGGCTTCTGCCCTTTCTGGTCTTCATCATCGTCCCATTTATGGAGTTTCTGCTTCCTGTTGCGCTGAAACTTTTCCCTAACATGTTGCCGTCCACCTTTGAGACCCAGTCCAAAAAGGTACGCTGACCTTTTGAGTTTTAATCTATAAAGACCTTAATCATATTTCTGTTGTAATCACACATCTTAAGCGTCTACTTATACAATACTTGTACCAAACCTATTTGACCTCGTATGATATCTCTTACACGCTGTCTTTGTTTGTGTTTTGCAGGAGGAAAGACTAAAGAAGGAGCTGAGAGTGAAGTTAGAGATGGCCAAGTTCTTGCAGGACACAATCGAGGAGATTGCACTTAGAAACAAAGCCGCCAAAGGCAACGTGACCGAGGAGTTCTCCACTTTCTTTCAGAAGGTAGATCATATTCACACTTGCTCAGCACTCATCCTGAAAAAATAACACTACTGCCTCTCCAAGTGATTCGAAACACAGCGCTGTATTGCCCCCATGTGGTGATGCTTATGAATGCTTACTCATAAGCACAATGAATGAGAGCTTTTTTTTGATTGTTTTGAATGAAAACTCTCTCTCTCTCTTCCCCTTCCTCTTCTCTCTCAGATCCGTGACTCTGGAGAGATACCCAGTAATGAGCAGATCATACGTTTCTCTAAGCTGTTTGAGGATGAACTGACCTTAGATAACCTGACACGGCCACAGCTGGTGGCTCTGTGCAAGCTGCTGGAGTTGCAGTCCATCGGCACCAACAATTTCTTGCGCTTTCAGCTCATCATGAAACTTCGAGCCATCCGTGCAGATGACAAGGTTAGAATCTGTCTTTACTCGATTGTGACAAAATTGAAAATCTTTTGCATTATCTTATTTATAACAGTAGTGTTATTTTTTTTTAAGTTGTCATTTTATTGAATATGAAATAATTCTCCAAGTTAGATATTATTCATATCTATTAATAATAATATTTAATTTTTACTCTTTAATATTCCAATTTTTAAAATCATTTTGAAAAGTATCTTCGCTCAAGTCTTAATATGATATTATATTATGATAGTACTTCAAAAACTTTTCTAATAAGTTTAATCTTATATATTAAAATGTGTATAAATGATATAGTAAAATATGTGTATTTTATATGTATTTAATATATGTTATTTATTACTGATGACTAAGCCGAATTCTCAGCATCATTACTCCAGCGCAAGAAATAGTTTTTTTTATCAATATTGAAAACAATTGTGCTTAATTTTTGTGACATTTTTCAAAATAGAAAGTTCTAAAGAACAGCATTCATTTTAAATGGAGACCTTTTGTGGCGTTATAAATGTCTTTACTGTCACTTTTGATCAGTTTAATACATCCTTGCTGATTAAAATGATGAATGGTATTTTATGTACTTATATTTATTCAACATCAGTTTATAGTGACCACAGCTGTAAAACTTTAAATACATAATGACATAAGACATTTTACATTTAACTACTTTTATGGTGTTTTTTTTTTTTTTTTTAAGTGTATAAGAACTCAAATTACAATTGTCATGAATTTCTATGAATTGAATTTCTAGGAATTTCATGAATTTCTTTTCAATTAGCAACTTTCTAAATCAAAATTTCATGATTCCTATTAAGAATGATGATTCCTAGCTGATTTCTTTGCATGTGTGATTGACAGCTGATAGCAGAGGAAGGAGTGGACAGTCTGAATGTGAATGAGCTGCAGTCAGCATGTCGTGTGAGAGGGATGAGAGCTCTGGGTGTGACGGAAGAGAGACTGAGAGAGCAGCTTAAACAGGTAACACATGCTGCACTTTCCTTTACAATGATTACTTCCTAGTAGTACGTCTTCTCATCATGTATTTCACATTTCTGATCATGTCAGTGGTTGGAGCTTCACCTCAATCAGCACATCCCCACATCTCTGCTGCTGCTGTCCCGAGCTATGTTCCTGCCAGACACGCTGTCCCCTGCGGACCAGCTTAAAACCACACTACAGAACCTGCCAGAGATTGTGGTATGTACTGCACAGCATATGATATTTACAGTAAATGTAGGTTAGTTTCACAACAACAACAAAAAAAAAAGTATAATTGTAGCAAGTGCTTCAGACTTGTATAATGACAGTGTGTTGTTTGTTTGTGCATTCACAGACTAAAGAGGCGCAGGTGAAGGTGGCAGAGCTGGACTTCTCTAAAGTGGATAACAAAACCAAGCTGGAGGCCACGCTTCAGGAAGAGGCAGCTATCCGGCAGGAAAACCGAGAGCGGGAGCTGGAGAGACTGGCTGATGCTGCAGAGAAAGAAAAGGAACAGGCCGTGCGGGTCATTAGTCACTTTGAGTCTGACAGTGATTCCTGCGTCACAGCTGTAGTATAGCTGAAATGTTCATGGAAGGTTTTATATGTGTTTCCAGGAGGCTGAGGTGGTGGAGTTGGAAGCAGAACGACGGGTGGATGCAGAACATGCGCTCTCCAGTGTAGACGTGGCCATCCATTCAGAAACACTACGAGATACTGCACCGGTGCTGGAGGGTATTAAGGTAAGACGATCTCTCTCTCTCTCTCTCTCTCTCACACACACACACACACACACACACACACACACACACACACACGAAGTGAACAGAACGTTTTCTCACTTAAATATAAACTCTGAAGATGTATGAAATATCCTTTGAGTATTGTTAACAAGAAATAAAATCAAACATGAAAATATTTATATGAACACGACACATTTCCTGACATTTGTGAGGAACTTAAATGTGCATTATGGTTCAAAATTTGGAGTCAGTATTTTTTCTTTTTTTAAGAAATTATTTCTGATTAGAAATGATGCATTAAATTAATCAAAATAAAGTCATTTATAATGTTCAAGAAGTGCTGTACTTTTGCACTTTGTATTCGTAAAAGAATTCTGAGAGAGAAAAAAAATGCAAAAATATCAAGCAGAACAACTGATTTCGACATTTGATAATAAATGTTTTGAGCACCAAATCTGCAAATTAGAACGAGGAATAAATTACATTTTCAAAATATATCAAATAGAAAACAGTCATTCTAAATTGGAATAATCTTTCACAGTATTACTGTTTTTACTGTGTTTTTGATCAAATAAAAGCAACCTTGGTGAGCTTTCTTTCAAAAGCAATTTTAAAATATCTTACTGACCCCAAACTTTTGAAACATTAGTGTACATTACTGATAATCCGTCAAGCATTATAAAATAGTATTTGTTAATGAGCAATGAAAGCTATTATAAAGTGTTTTTAATAACCATTTTAAGACAAGTCACTCCACGTGACAGCCAATCTTGGCCATGGCTTCAGTCAGCTATTTCCTATCATGGTTATAAACATGAAAGTATAGGCCCATTCTGCCTGAATTGGGAAAATCTGAAACCGCTGAAACATGCAATGCTGTTGAATGTGTCGATATACTTGTTAATACATAAAATGGTATTGTAGTATAAAAGTTTAACTTGGCTGAAATCATTCAATAAATACGGTCCAGCTAATTCACTTCTCTGACTTTATTGTTTTTGTAGAACAGGATCGTGTCACAGGAACTGCTCTTTCTCTGTTTTTGTGTGTTGTGTATCATTTTGCGCGTTTATTTCTTCAGTTCGAGCAGTGGCAGAGGTATCTGCGCATTCAGGTTAGATGCTGAACTGCTCTCCATCTGGAGATCACCACACTGATGCTCTGCTCTCCTAGTCACTTTACTGCTGCTTACTTTCCCCACATTTACAATAATCAAAGCTTTTCAATTAGGGTTAGACTTAGACTCTTATAAGGCTTGTTTTTAGCATAACAGACACACAAGAATTACTGCATTAAATGATATTGTGTATATTATGTGACGCATAATAATGTGAATACAGTGATTTGAAAGAGCAGAAGTTTTTCGTGTGGTTTTACCTGCATCCTCCTTTCCACTTCACCCCAACACTCTATTCCTTTGAGTATGTGTCCGTAGCACATTGCATATGAAACATGCAGCAAATCCTCATGGTTGTTTGTTTTATGTTGCTCAGAGACCCACTGGATTGGCCCTACAATGTGTTTCAGTTGGTTTTAGTGACCTTTCTGTAATCACCTTTGTTGTATGGAAGACCTTCCTTTCCTCTGACTGATCCTCTTATAAAAGAGCAACCTCTTTATCTCTTTACATCAGAGTTGGGGAGTCACTAATACACTTTTCAGAAGTGTAATGGTAATTCACCTGTTCTCAAACTAGCATCACTTTTACAGCAAGTTACACAACCATTCAAAAGTTAAGGGACCATAAGATGTAGCTTGACAAAGCATTACATTGTGTCATCTTGCAACAGAGCAAGCTGAGACTTTAGCTTAGCTGTAGTTTAACTACTTTAAATCATGAGTACCTTGAACATTAGTTAGTATAGTGGAGTCATCCCACAGTGACAAGACTTTGGAATTGTAGATTTTGAAAAAATTCCAAAGTTTGTACCTAACCCGCACCAAAATCACCACTGATTCAAAGGTTCCCCAACACTGTTGTGCATGTATGAAAATGTGTGCGCGTTCCCTAGAGAGAGTGTTGATGGACACTGTGTTATTTTTCCAGGGGGAGGAGATCACTAAGGAAGAAATTGACATGCTGAGTGACGCCTGCACCAAACTAAAGGAGCAGAAGAATCTCCTCACCAAAGAGAAAGAGGAGCTGGAGGACCTGAAGGATGATGTGCAGGAGTACAGCGAGGTGTGTACCGTAAACCAACGGTCTGTTTTCATTTCCGTTAGAAGCATTTAAACATGTGATATCCACTTTCTCTCTACAGGACCTGGAGGAGATCAAGCGAGAGCTGTCCAAAACAGGACAGGAGAAAGTGGTGGAGGAGTCTAAAGCAAGCCAACGTTTGTCGAAGCGAGTCAACCGCATGATTGGCAGAATGGATAAAATTGTCACTGAGCTGGAGAAGGACAAGATGGTGCTAGACGGACAGATGGACAGCGGGACCACACCACCAATTGGGTAAGAGTCCTTGATTTGCATGGTTGAATGTTGATGGTGGTTTCTGTGTGTGTCATCAGTTATGCATGATGGGATATTGCGATGGACACAGTAAAATGGTGGTGGAAGAACAACCTAACAGGTTGCAAACGCGATCCAAAAGAAAAGGGTTCCCAGTCCAATTAAAAATCATTTTTTGTTGTTCTTTTTAGATTGTTCTTTGAGAAACATAGTGACTTGCCAAGGTAAGGACAGGAGAGACCTCTCGCTTTTCTTTTTTTTTTTCCCCCTCAACAAAAGCATTAACTTAAAAATATGGACTAAACACCATATTTTTTTAACCAAATAGGTCTGCGGGGGGTCTGAAGTGTGATTTTTGTTTGATTTAATATTTTAATCCGTCAGCAGTCTGCTTGTCATTTCCATAATGCTGGTTATTGTGGATTTAATCAGTTGTATGATTTAGGATTGTGTTGTGAAATCTTGTTCTCAGTGCTGCAAGTATTGGATGGATCACTTCTTTTAAGGCCTTTATTTTTGTCTTCTGCAAATAAGGCTTGTACGATTTAGGCAAAAATTCTTAAAGATTAGTGAATCATTTTCTCATTAATGAACTCTTTCACTCACGAGCAACTCTTCTGGGAACCCTGCACGGCTGTCTTGGCATGCGATTGGTTGATCCGTGAACTTACTCGCCCTCCACCATCTTACCCCTTGTGTTATAAAGTAAACATTCACTGTATGTAGTCTGTTCCTGTCCTACAGGGAGAATCTGATAAGCATCAACGAGCTCATTGCAGTCATGAAGCAGATCCAGAACATCCCTGAACACAAGCTGCTCAGCATCGCAGACGCACTCGATGAAAACAAAGATGGCAAGATAGACATTGATGATGTCTTAAAGGTAACAACATGGGACTTGTTTGATCCCTCACTGATTTTCCTTTTCCTGTTTGGTTGGTGTTTTTGATGTTGACATTTATCTGGCTTGTGTGTTAGGTGGTAGAGCTGATCGATAAGGAGGACATCGATATCTCCACCAACCAGGTGGCAGAGATCATGGTGATGCTGCAAAAGGAGGAGAAGCTGGTGGAGAAAGAGAAAGCCAAGGACAAGGTCGAGAAAGAGCAGGCAGCTAAAATCCAAAACTAGACTTTCCGTGTAGGGAATGGAAAAGATCCTGAAGCTTTTGAAGCTTTTCAGGTTCATTAATGTGTTAAGAAGCTTCAGAGTGAGACTGAAACCAGTGCTGACCTCCCATATGGATTCACACGTGTGTGTGTGTATATATATATATAGAACAAAAAAAGATCAAAGAACAAACTTTGCTTTGTTCAAGGAAGACTGTTGTATAATGAATGAATTAAAACGTTTATTTATTAATAACATTACAAAAGTAATGCACTACGGAGCCCTACACATGACATATAGAAAAAAAATAGAAATCATGGCCACAAATTAAAAATTCGTTCCCTTGTTTTAGGTAAATAATCCCCACAGTTGAACTAAATTAAAAGGAGGGAACCAAGTAGTATCAAATTAAGTTGTGTGAATGAATTCTTAATTCATGGCCATCATATCGTTTATTAGTCATGTGCGAGGCACCGAAAATTCAGAGATAAATTTTGAAAGAAAATGTGTTAATTTATTCACAAAAATACCCTCTTAAAGGTGAAGTGTGTCATTTCTGGCACAAAACGGACTGTTTGTTTGAGCGGCCTTGTTGAGCTGGACATAATATCATCAGCGCAACCAATAGCTTGAGTTTGGGGTGGAACTATCTTTGTGTCACAGAAATCGCGCACTTCAGCTGTAAGATGTAAAAAATTATTAACTTTTATTATTCTCATAATCCTACTCCCTGGCAGTGATGTCATTTCCTGTGATCTGAGGACATCTCCTCTCTTTGCACATCACATCACGTCACCATCATTCCATTACTCATCCAGTTTTATTCTGTTGTAGTTTTATTTATTTTCAGTTCACAATCTTCATGAGATTTTTTGAATGTCGCTCAGAAGATGTTGAAATGTTTATTCAATAACCAAAGAAGCTTTGTTGCAGATGTTATGCTCCATTTATACTTGTACATACACATTCAAGCCACCAAGCACTGTGGCTTTGTATCACAGCAAAAGTCTGAAGTAGAGTATTGGGACGTATCTCTTCAGCACTTGAGCTTTATACAGGGCAGAAGCTTTTACACAGACTTGAAGATGGTGGCTGAGACAAATTCAGTTTTTGATGTTTTTTTTTAATTTTTAAATTTATTTAGCTCCTATCTTGAATTGATTTCAGAATCACATTTACATTGTGGCCTTCAGTAATCAAAATCCCTTGTCCAAAGTAAACTTAACCTGAGATCATATAGCTATATAAATATGTAACAGTTCATCATTGCTAGTATTTGCATTGTATACTAGCAGTAAATATCCGTCTCTGTTAGCTTGCTTGGGTTAATGATATGTGGAGTATGTTTGTATGTGCTGGGAACCTGAAAGGGAAAAGATGGTGGTCAGTGCAGACAGAATCAGGGTACGGCTCAGCCTACGGTCTTTGTGACCTGGATCATTCCTCTCTCCTTACATGGAGAGAGCGGCAGCAGTTGTTCTCGTAGCAGAGCACCTACAGTAACTGGAATGTGTCGATCAGCATGAGACTCGCACGCTCACTGGAGTCTGGTAGCATAGTTTCACAGGGCACATAAGGCAGGGAATACATCATCTTAACCCTAAACATGTCATACTGAGGGCCCAGCATGTCTAACCTCAAAACACTGTTCCTGTGCTGTGTCTCAGACAGAGAGTCTGGGTGCCTATTTCACATTGTGTCCCTTAAAAGGATAGCTCACCCAGAAATTAAAATTCGGTCACTATTTGTTCACACTCATGTCATAACCTGTATGATTTTTTTTATTACGTAGAACACAAAATTAGATGTTTAGGCAGAATGTTCATGCTGCTCTTTTCCATTCAAGAGAAAATAAGTCATATGAGGGTGAGTAAATGTTGACAGAATTTTCATTTTTGGGTGAATTGTTGGTAACTTACCTAGGGACCCCTAACTACAGTAACGGCATTTAGGCCTTAAAATATTTTCATGAATTAGTATTAATATACCGTATGATAGAAAAAGTCCATGTTTGTGGTTTTTTTTTTAGTATTTTATGCTGACGTGTAATTGCACTATAAATATTGAGAGCTTTATTTTTTTTTGCCCATTTTTGGTGTGATGATCTAGACTCAGGAAGATGCATGTAATGTCTGTTTGCACACCGAGAGATATTTTGAGGAAACGTACACTTGAATTTTTAAAGTGGTAGAGGGGAAGAAGTGTGAATATTGTGGAAAGGTATAAAGATACCTTGCTTATTGTGTTTTGTTTTGCGATTTTTAAATTGAGTTTTCAGATTCGTTTATAACAGATGGTGCATGTGCACATATAAGTGACCACAGATGGAAGAGTGTAAAGACATTGATGTAATTGCCCTTGGAAACTAATTTACTGCTTAAGCTAATTGAAATGTATTTGATTTATGTATTTTCCCCTTTTTAAGGCCTGTACATTCTTTCATGATATTTTTTTTTTTGACCGTCCTGTATTTTAGAAGGTTCAAAACCTGAATACTGTTACGCTAGTTAACTTGTAGACTAAATAAGGGGTAAAAATGAGTGGTATGTGCAAAAAATGTTATTGAAAATCAGTATGACGTAAAATAAGAATTTTATTTTGTTCATACTACCTATGTAAATCTAACATTTACATACAAGTGGATCCAAAGTTAAATAAAATGAACTGATCTTTAAGTTGTATATTATCTTTTTCTTTATTTTTGTCTCTAATCCATGTGCATCTTCATGTTTCTCATATCTTATTTTTTTGTCTTTATCATTCAATTGCTTTTCACCCAATTCCCCCCCCCCCCCCATTCCTGCATTATTCACCCGTTACCACTGACAGCATGGTATCAGATCCAACCTATCTTCTCTGAAGTAATGATTAAATTAATTTGACTTTTAATTTAAATGTAACTTCAATTTCCTATGGTTATATAATATGAATATAAGTGTAACTTGAACTTAAATCCAGTGCACAGAGAACACAGGTTTACAGTATTTTATTTATTTATTTATTTTCATAAAACTGATAAACACTGCTTGAGCAGCTTTTGCTTAAGTTCAAAGACTGTGAAAATAGGACTGTATACACAATAGGGACAGAAGAGTCTGCTGAGGTTTTAAAGCACACAAACTGAACTAGACTAGTATTAAATTAAATGACACTTTATTAAGAAATTGAGATCACCATGTTGCATTTGAGGCTGCAAACAGGTATTTGGAGCACTTGACAGTTATTATTAATATTATTACCATTTTGAAAATGGCTTGCCCAATGCAACAGAACAGTATGCTACATGGTTTGTTTCATAACTTGACGGTTATGGATCTTGTATAAGGTTTAAATGTAATAGGCTATTTGTAGATGCAAGTCTTGGGGTTCGATAAAACATTTAGGTTATTTTGAGTAAAAATTTCCTCAATTTGCCAGACCACTTGGTGGCGCTATAGTCTTAGACATTAAAAGTCACCACAGCCATGTCAACATGTCCCGATTTGCAACACTGCAATGCTATTCATTAAGTCGAACCCAATGTGGTGCATCAGTTGAATGCTAATGTTATTCATATTCTCGCACCAGTTCAGAGTACTATGTGCTTTTATATGAGTAGATCATACACTTCCAGAAAAAAAGGTACAAAAGTTGTCACTGGTGTGGTACCTTTTAAAAAGGTGCTAATGTGTACAATTTAGATAATAGGCACACTTGAAGAACTAATGTGTACCTTCAAAGCACTAATAAGCACCTTTTAGGAGTACACACAAAGGTGTAGAAAAAGAAAAGAAAAGTACCACTTCATTGACAGCTTTTGTACCTTTTTTTCCCTCTCCGAGAGTGTACTGACAACAGACTGTCACAAGTGTTCAAATAAACACAACCACTGCAGAAAACAGTCAGCTTATAATAAATGTCTTAAATTCAAACAGTCGGACACCCAGACTAAAAAATGACTTGAAATTATGCCGTCTACAATAATAACCTGTGAGGACTTGAAGTGGGCTGAATAGCTGGAGGGAGAGTCACAGTAAATCATGCTGCCCTGTAAGTAAAGCCATGTGGGCTGGTAAGAGGGCTGCTTGTTTGTGCTGACACAAGTTCAACAGCTCTTCTCCGGCCGGCCACTGCGAGAGTTTTTATTTTAGATGTGTAGTGTGGTGAAAGATTACATATGATGTATATATTGTATGTTGTTTGGAGTCACTTTATAGACATGACATAGTGCTGAGAGCAATCTAAAAAACATTAAATGGTGCATGCTTTGTTTATCTTAAGTAATAGTCAAGGGACTCTCTCCCTTTTTTGTACTCATAGAAATATGTGAGGAGACATAAAGAACTTGCTTAAGCTACAGACTCTGCTCATCTACAACACACTATTGCTTTATGTAATTCTCTTATTCTCAGTTTGTAACAATCTCTGTATTTTCCAATACACAGATGCTGATATGTTCATATAGCACTAGTAGCTTTGTGTCGGTCACATTTAGCAAAAAAAAATGATAGTAATGCACTGAATTTGAAGCTGCTGTAAGCTTTTTTTTTTTTTTTTTTTTTAATTTAAACAAATGTTTACTAACAGACAGAAATCACATTTTTGAAAAAGGCTTTGTACACCAAAAATCTGACCAATCAGAACAGTTGGAAGGCGGGGCTACCTGATTGTCAGACCATTTGAGATGTTTTTTTTTTTAGATACCACTACAGATACATTTGATTAGCTGTGTTTCCTTAAATTGTCTAGAAAGATGGTGCTTGGTTGGTTTCCTTTGTTCATATATTTGGACCACAGAATGTTTGATAATATGAAGTGTTTACATCAATCAGAGGTCATTAATCATGCTGTATCACTGTAGCAGCTGTGTATTTACTCATATTGCACTGTATTGAATGGCAGCAGATTTTTCACATAAGCACTTTCACTGTACTGAGAGATGCCTGTTGAATGTACTTTGGTGCAATGACATTTTCTTGTAGTATTTTTAGATGGTATGTACCAGAATTTTGCTAAATATAAAAGCCAATAATGAATTGTCAATGTGCTCATACACAAATGTACGTGCTTCCATTATTGAAAACCTGTTTACCTCAGAGTAAAGAATAAAGGGTAATTGTGAGATTATATCTTACAGTGTGGCCTATTTAAAAAATTATTTCACAGTTTCCTTTTTTATTTTTTACTCTGAAGTAGAAACGGCTTCTATATTCCATAGATTGTTGCATTGTTTGTTACATGTTTCTAAACAGATTCAGAATTGTGCAAAAAGACATGGTGTGTCAACACAAAATGCCAAGTGTGTGTAAGATTATTAGTGTGCTCTTGTGTCGACCTGAGATGGAATTACACATCAAATAAAACAGTTTTCAAAAGTTTGTCTTTGGAGAGACGTGTTTTGGTGGGAAAAAGTAGTGTCTCTTTTCGAGAACGCAGTGGAAAGAGTGCATGGAGGCTGGAGAATGCTCACAGAGCAAACATTTACACTAGACTTACGACACTGAGATGTTGCTGACGTCAGGAAAGAACACTTCACTTCATTCTCTCCAGCTCGCTTGGCTCACACTAGATTGTGGGCACTGAGACTTTAGCTGGGCATGACGAGTGGAGCCGTGTTGTGTTTTGCTTCTGTTTAAACAGATCCTGACATGCTAGTTGTGATGCCTGCACCGGAGAAGCTTTTGGGCCAGTTTGGGATGAATGACGTGGTGGGTGTATATCAAGGGGTCAAGGTTTGGCTGGTTAGCATGGCCCTGTAAGCACCTGCTGATAGATACCATAACTATATACTCTGTGTGACTTTTCCATAAATGGCCATTCAAAAGTATATTGTGACTAAGACTAAACAGGTTTAAGTCAAGATTTTTTTTCTTTTCTATTGACCATAGATGGCACAAAGTCTCATCTCTATTCATCTGATGAATGGCTATATGCTCTTCTTAAAGGGAAGTTCACCCAAAAATGAAAATTTTGTCATGATTTACTCACTCTCATGTCGTTCCAAACCTGTATGAGTTTCTTTCTTATGTTGAACATAACAGAAGATATTCTGAAGAATGCTGGTAATCAGACAGTTGATGGCCCCCATTGACTTACATATTTATTTCCCTACTTTGTGGAAGTCAATGGGACCAACAATTGTTTGGTTCTTCAAAATATCTTCTTTTGTGTTCAACATAAGAAAGAAACTTAGACAGGTTTGGAACAACACGAGGATGAGTAAATGATGACAATTTTCATTTTTGGCTGAACTATTCCTTTAATGCCATTTCATCTGAATATCAACATTTGTGAGTTTAAATGATCTATATTGTTGCTTTAGAAAATAGTTATCTGTGACATTGTGCTATGATGAATATACATGTTTTTGTGTCTGTTTGTTAATAAGGGAATTGTAGACATTAATGTTTTTAGATTTCTTGAAAAGTCTGTAATCTAAAAATCTGCAAAACATTGTTTTTATTTTGTAGTGAAACAATCAAATTTGCCAAGAATTGACCAACAGAATTGGCACAGAAGACCCTGAAGGCTTCTTGACCCAGATTAAGGGTCATTTTACCCCAGTTGTGGGGTATAATTGTACTTTTTGTGCTATGACAATTAAATTATCTTTTTTATTATTTTGTATTATTATTTCCCTTTGGCTGATGCAGCATGATAAATGTATATCTGTAACAATTTCAAAGTTAATGCTCATAATTCTTAAGCGTGGACAATAGAGCAACACAATCTGAGCCTTTTAAATGCTTATTAGCATTTGATCACTAGGGGGCAGTGTATGATAAACTCTACCACTCTTGATAGCACTGGGTCATTTTAGATCTTTTATGTATTTGTCTCATTTATATTTGTAATTTTGCTGGGCTCATGCAGGGTAACTCTGTAATGAGAAAACAGCAGAACTGAAACGGTCATGGCAGGGGACAGAATCACACAGAATGTGAACTAGTAGGCCTGTATGACTCACACGATGGGCTTAATATCACCATAAACTTGTTGCAATTTAAACATCTCTTGTTCTTTCTCTCCTAAGTCTCTTGGTCTATTGTCCTTGTTGTGACTGATGTCTGTTTTCCAACTGCAGGGATATTATTGGATGGCACGCTGAACTACACACCGCACTCAAGCAAACTCCTCTCTCACCATGAGTTCCCAGTCTGCCTGTAATAATATTGTTCCTCAAACTCCTCTACAAACACATCACCTCTTTACTCCCCGTTCCCCTCAGTTAGCCTGCGTCGCAACGGCGCCAGCAGTCACCAGAACCCTGGCACCGAGGCCGGGAAACGTGGTTACCATGCCAACCATTGTGGTCAGTAAGAGGAACGCTTATAGGCCGGTAACGATGATCTCCACAAGTCATGAGAATCCAGAAGAACTGAAGAAAAACAAATAGCGATGGCCTGCGTAGGAAAAAGACCACATGCAGCAGTTTCAATATTCTGAGGTTTGCCCTGGCTTGAGTTTGAAATGCTGCAATAGGATCGCTTACTCACTGCGAAACGTCTGTGGGATCTGCTGTGTATATGCCAGCCCAGGGGCCTCAGCTGGATCCGCTTTACACATGCAATCCATCAGGTGTGTGTGATGCAAACTCACACGGGTTAAACATACTGCTCTCAAACACATCCCGGATCATGTGTGAGTTGATGAGGAACCGATGACAGCCGTGTATAATTCTCTAACTGCTGGCATGTAGCGTCGCTTCTGTGGTGTACTGTAAACTGCCTCGGTGCCCAGTTGGGCCTGACTAAAGTACAAAAACATCAGACCGGTATCGCTATATGGCTGGAATAGTAAATATTGACCTTTTCTGTTGCCTCGCCCTGTTCTCTTCTCTGTGATTGTTTGGTCTAATGTGCAGCTTGAGCGTTCAGTGGGTTTAGGGTGATGGAAGTGTAGGTTTGAGTGTGTGTTGTGAGGAAATACTACCCTTACAAAACAGAACTGTGGTGGTATTTCAGCCATTAGCAGACAAGGCTATGAAGTATGGATATAATTTTGTGATATTTATAGAACCAATTAGCTTTAGCTAAATAAATGTCATGAATAATTTCAGGCCAGTGTCCATGTGATGCAGGCTTTATGTGAGTTATATATAGTGGTGGGCGATATCAGTTGACACGATTAACCGGTAGAGATTTTGGACTATCGTCTCTAACGCGGTTATAAGCTCATATGATGTTGCTGTGCAACATGGCCACAAATACTTTTCGTTTGCATGCATTTTTAAACATTGCTGTTTAAAAACAAGTGATTTTAAGCTGTTGAAATGCAATCAGCAGCGAAAGAGAACTCATTTCGTGATATACAGTCTATAGCAGTCTAATATTCCTGCTGTCTGTCATTCATGTTAATCAAACAACAAAAGAGAGCAAATCTCTCACTGCTCTTGACTAAATCACTTTTGTAACTTTAATAAAAAGAAATATTTAATTTACACAGTGGAGAATATGCAGTGTTTTAATACATTTGATTAGCATTTCTTTTTTATTTGTTCTACTGTATTTTTTTCAGATTGCTTGTCTTATTAGTTTCTTATTCTTATTTAATAACTGACTGTTTACTTGTCTTCAGTGAGGTTTTTTTATTTTATTTTTTATTTAGGCTGGTATTAGTTTTTTTTCTTCTGATATTGACATTGGGTTCCATTGAAATTTCTATGGTATCAAAAATTTTGATATCATAAAGACCTTATTTAAAGCAAAAATGACTATATTGTGATGTATATCGTTATTACAAAATACAATTACTCATATCGTGACACAAGATTTTGGTCATATCACTGACCCCTATATACGTACATACATATGTGATTTGTAATTTTGCATGTCAAGTGTTTAGGAGGAAGGAATACAGGAAGACAAAGGGTTGTCTTTAGTGCATGTTTACACAGAAAAACAATGGAAAAGCAGTGCAGTAGAACACAAAACAGCATTCTGTGTGAACGATCCGGAGGAAGTTCTAGAAATGCTAACATTTCTTATGGCGGCCACACACCACATGATTTTAGGCCCGATTTTCACTCACCAACAGTTTTCTGGAGATCAGCAACAAAAAGCCTAGAATCTGAGGCAAATCGATGCTTGTTCACGTGACGTGTGTGATGATCGCATAGTGTGAACTATCTACAATGTAACTGAGAAATGCGCAAATACTTGAGAAATATGTAGCGGGCTGATATCTGGACCTGTCTGCAACTCAGACTCTTCCAGTGTGAAATGTGTTTTGACTGGAATCAGCGTAACTGGACTGCTAACCAGACCCCATCACCCAACATCAGTTCCTGACCTCACTGTGCTCATGTGTCTGATTAGGAGCAAATCCCTGCATCCATGTTCCAACATCTATTGGAAGCTTTCCCAGACAAATGAGGGCTATTAGAAGGGACCAACTCCCTACAAAAGTTGTGATGAAATGTAAGTAGTGATAGAAATGTTCCTCCTTATTGTGATGTACACCTGTACACTTCTCAGACAGAAAAACATATGGGGCAGGGGTTTGGTTCTATGAATAATTATTGATTGAATGTTGAGACGTGGCCATCACACTCAAGTAGAGAAAGTTGAACATGAGAAACATACTTGGATGAATCATTCACAATATGATCTATAACACATTTAGAAAACACACAGTGAAATTTCATTTTGTGCCAACTTTAAGACAAATTGTGTTGAAGATGAATGATCAATAAGCACTTGCGACTGCAGTCTTTGGGTGTCCACATACATTTGTTGATATACTTTAAAGCAGTGGTCTTCAATCCTGGTCTTGGGGACCCACTGCTCTGCACATTTTGTGTGTCTCCCTTATTTGACACACCTGATTCAAATCATCAGCTTGTTAAGAGAGAGATCCATGTACTGAACTGAGTGTATCAGATAAGGGAGGCAGTGGGTCCCCAGGATCAGGACTGAAAACCTCTGCTTTAAAGAATATCATGGTATTACTAAAGTCCAATTAACTAAAGCCTATTTTAGAAGTGTAGGCTGTATTTGGTTCTGGATTGTCTAGGTCAGTTCATAGTGAGTGTGCTCCAGTGTGTAGTGTTATTAAACAGTGTTTGTTTGATTGTATGTGTGTCAGGGCACTGCTGAGCAGGTGTTAGTGAAGCTGCTCTTTAAGAAGGCTGAACCATTGGCACAGCTCAGAGGGATGTGAAAAAGAGAGAAAAAAAAACGAAAGAGAGGGAGTTGGGCAAGGGAAGAGAGGAGTTAAGGAAGAGGAAAGTAACTGGTGTAAAGTGGATTTCCTGGCTGGAAGACAGCTGGTCATTCTCATGAGACTCATTACGGCTCTGACAATCCAGTGTTACACAGCCTCATGTACATGCAAAACTAGGTCTCTGTTTGCCATGAATGTAAAGCCATGCCCAATAAATTTTTTGACCAGCAGCTCCCTTCCTTTCTATATCCCTCCATTTGTGTGTTTAAAGAGGTAATTCATCCAAAAATTGAAATGCTGTCATCATTCAGATATTTAGAAAAATGTCTGTTTTTTCATACAATTAAAGTTAGTAGGGTCCAGTGTTGTTTCATTCATTGTATGGACAAAAACTGTTGAATCATTCCTCAAAATTTAATATTCTAGAATTGATTTCTGTTCCACAGAAGTCAGTCAGTCATACAGGTTTGGCATGAGGGGGAGTAAATGATGACAAAATTTTCATTTTTGGCTGAACTATCCCTTTAAAGGTTGTTGAGTCATCTGTCTCATTTGGTCCTCCAGTGACCAGATTTGACATTCTGATAGTGAATATGGTGATGAGACAGTTAACAACTATAATACTGAACACGATCTCCAGCAGGCAGCCTCATGGCTCACTCTCACAGTTGTTATTTAGGGAACTGTGATAGACTGCACTGACATTATGAGTGTGAGAAGATTTTGCTATCTTCAGAGATCACATTGTAATACACGATATAAATTCAGAGCCCATCTGAGACATCTCATCCATTTCTGACGCTCAAAAGCTCACTCTTACACGTGCTGTCTTGCATGTAATGTGAGTGGGAGACTGCTTTGTGCCTATAGTTTGGTCGTGAGTGCAGAGACGGGATATTTTTAGAGCTTTGATACAGTGATGTATTGCATGCTTTTTTTGTATGCAGTCATTTCTTTTTGTGAGGCAGAACCTTGTTTGAGGGATAACTCATAGAAAAGCCGGCGGTGGTGTTCAAGATTTGCTAGTTCGTATTGTGATTTTATAAATAACAATATTTTGATTTAATATCTGAGAATGATGGTGAATATGTGTGTAGCCTACATTTAGTACTATCTAGGATTGTGCCATGATGAACTGCCGATCTGTGCACCTGGGAATCATGAGACGGGGCTCTGCCCACTAGCAGTGACATCATAGTGAACGTTTGGAGTGATGATGATGGAAACTGTGTTAATCTGGGGCCTTTATTCTCTCTTTTATAGTTTCTCTTTATTTCGCCTTTTTGTGCTCTTCTGATGTAACATTTACATGCTGCTTCAGATGCAGCTTACTTTGTGGTGTAAAGTGGTAAATCTAACTAGAATTTAATTGGCTCATAACCCCTTGATGAGGTCCCCAGCACCACAGTCCCATACGGTGCCTGTACATTTATGGGAATTAAATTTAAGGCATTTCGTTTAAGCAAAAAACAAAGGGAAAATTACAAAGCATTAAGTATGAATACTGATTAAGACTAATACAAATGTATTCTGATTTTGTTTTAGGTTTTTTGATATTTAATATTTTAACATGGCTTACAGTACATTTTTTTATTATTATACCAGAAATTAGCATATAACCAATCCAGAAAAAAAATAATAATCTACAGTCATTTATACTGTACAAAAGAAATGAATACTTCAGCACAGATTCATTAAATTGATCAAAAGTGACAGTAAAGGCATTTATAATGTTACAAAAGATTGCCAAAGAAACACTGTTCTTTTGAACTTTCTATTCAGTTTTCACAAAAATATTGAGAAGTACAACTTTTTTCAACCTCGATAATGAGAAGAAATGTTAATGGCCAAATAAAAGATCATGTGACACTGAAAACTGGAGTAATGATGCTGAAAATTCAGCTTTGCATTATGGGAATAAATCACATTGTAATATATATTACAAAAGAAAGCAGTTATTATTTTTAATTGTAATAATATTTCACAATATTACTGATTTTATTTTAATGAGCATAAGAGACGTTTAGAAAAATCTTACTGACCCCAAACTTTTGAACATTAGTTTATATAACAATCCAATCCTGTAGATCCTGTAGATTTCAGCTCCAACTCAACAAACACACCTGAACCAATATTTAAGATGTTTTCCTATGACATTTAGGCCTATTTATTTAAAAAAAAAAAATATAGAATTGTGTCACTTTGTCAGAGCACTGAAAGATCAATATGAGCAGGATCTGTAATCATGTTTTCCTGTTTCATGGTTTTTGGCAGTGCAGGCCAGGGGAGAGCAGCAGCTCACATCAGTTCATGGTGGCCCAGAGCACCACTCTAATGTGCAGATGTCCATTTCAGACCAGATGAGCTCACAAATCAATAGCTGCCCTTTAAAACTGTGGGCCCCGTCACAGTCCCTGTGTACCTGGTGTAGTTTACCAGCTGCCGTCAGTGCTCCTAGCTAGTCCCTGACCCAATCGCTCTCTGATTGGGACAGATGGCCATGTTGGAGTACTAGAGAGACCGGACTGCATGTCCATTTATTCTCATTAGTCAGGAGTCTGATAAAAACCCAATGCAGTCTAGCCGCTCATTTATTTGGAAAGAGCTCCAAAATTCGAGAATATGGTTGGCTTCGGGTGCACAAAGCCATACGGATTTCCATTAAAAGGATAGTTCATCCAAACATGAATCATTTACTCACTCTCAAGTACAAGCTGTTCTTTTTTATACACACTCAAAAAAGATATTTAGGTCTAAATTTAAAATTAATGTATTTTAATTGCATGTAAAAATGTCCATCCATTTGGATTACACAGTTTCAACATAAACAAACTAAAGCATATTTGTCATAAATAAATGAAACAAGAATGCGATTTCTGTAATAATACTAATAAACTGAATATGATTTAAATACAAGCAGGTTTATACATTTAGATTTATATATAGATTACATGTATATATTTATTATGAATTCATCATAGATAAATCCAATTCGTTTCAATCTCAACTGTTTTAAATCATTGAATCTTACTTCTTCCAAAGCCCTATTTAAACTGTTAAAATATTTAAAATTGTAATTAAAAATTTTCACAATAAACAGATTTGTGCTGATTCAAAGCAGTTTTTAAAGAATTGCATTTAAAAGTGTGATCTAATCAAATAAAGTAGATTAAAATGCTTAATCATAAACTATGCATGATTATTTTTCTTAAGTTCAGTGAAAGTAAATAGTGACCACAGCCGTTGAGAAAGATTCTAAAAGCATCATTTTCAGTGATTAATGACCAGTGTTGGGGAAAGTTACTTTTAAAAGTAATGCATTACAATATTGCGTTACTCCCTAAAAAAAGTAACTAATTACGTTACTTAGTTACCTTTTATGGAAAGTAATGCGTTACGTTACTTTTGCGTTACTTTTTAAATCTGGGCAGGGCTTGTTTGTTTTTAATATAAAAAGTAGTATTTTTGGCAAATGTAAAAGCGCTTTTACACAAGTGAAATGAATAAACCTCAGGATGAAGGAAATGTAAATTCATGTCTATACAGTAGAACACAGGAGAAGAAAGTTCAACACTCTTCAGCAATAAAAAAAATTAAACCCAAATGTTATGTTTATCTAAAGTCATTTTTACTTATTCGTATGGTTGAATTGGATTATCGAAGGTCAGCTGCAAAGGCACTGGTTAATAAAATGGGATAAAATACAAAAGGATATTTGTGTTGCAGGTTTGCATCATATTCTGAGATTGTATTTCATTGTTTTTATTCATTTTGAGGAATACTGAATCTGTTTTTGTGCAAGTGAGATGAGTAAATGCAAGAACTACAGGAACCATCATGTTCACACACAACGCCTCTGCACTTACTCCCGATTTCTCTCAACACGGCAACACCAGAGCTGTCCGTCAATACATGGGAAAACAAAGTAACTGGCGTTACTTTTTTGAAAAAGTAACTCAGATATTTCCTTGTAAATTTAAAAGTAATTTTACTTTACTAGTTACTTTAAAAAAGTAATCTGATTATGTAACTCGCGTTACTTGTAACGCGTCACCCCCAACACTGTTAATGACTATAATTACAGTCTGTTCCTCACTCAAAGCTATCATATGGTTAATCAGGATGCTCTGAATATAGCACACAAGTCATATAAACTGCGTTTAAAAATTCTTTATTGGAGTTTAATTGGAGCTTTAAAGTCCTTAATCAGCATTCACTGTAAATTAACGGGAAAGAGTAGCTTGCACATTCTTCTAAACATCTCCTTTTGTGTTTAACAGAAGAAAGAAGGTGAGACGTGATTGGAATGTTGTGAATGTAAATAAATGATGACAGAATTTAAATTTTTTGGTAAGCTATCCCTTTAAGTGTCTTTGCAGGAGGTACCCAAACCCCTCAGACCAAGTTAGTGCATATTTAGAGTGCTCTAAAGACTTATGATTTTGTGTTCACGTGTGTTTAGAGGTCACAGTGTCTCTCTCAAGCTGTGACTTCAAGCTTTTGAGGTGTCAGTGTGATGAGGACATTTGCGTGAGAGAGAGATAGACTAACACAACCGCTGCCTCCACGCCTGTCACCTTTCACCGGGCAGAAAACACATCCTGACATTAAATGAATATTAAGGCCAACAGCTTCTTTTACTTGGGTTCACTAGCAGGGGGTCTGTAGTGGGGGGATTGAAATATGCGCGCGCTTGCTTGTGTTTATGCGTATGCGTAGGAAAATGTGTGTCATTTGGAGTGACAGCTCTTGTCGACATCTCCATCACCTTCCTGAAGGGGCGTTTCTCAGCTGTCAGAGCTTTGAATGACAGGTCACCGTGTGCCATGTACTTCAGTCCGGTCGTACAAATGACCCTCTTCCCTTCTCTCGGCTTTCCCTCAACCCCCTCTTATGTCCATCTTTCCATTCTTCTCACCTCTTTCATAAGTATCTCTATTGTGTTGCTCATGTTTTTAGCCTTCAGTGTTAAACGCGTGAAGAGCGCCGCTATGCCCCTCCTCATGGGCTGAACCCACATATCCAGACCCATCATCAAACGCTTGACTGCGAGCTAAATAAAATCTACCCACACACACACACACACACACACTCTGGTATAAAGAGGCCTATTGTCCGCAGGCTGCTTTTGTGAATGTGGAATTATCGCAGGGGATCCTCTAAACCATCTTAGAGCGACTGACAGCTTCATAGAGAGGGAGAGAAGGGGTGGAGGGGAGGGATGGATGGAGTTGGAGATCTGAAGCGGAGACTCCTGGGGGAGTTTAAGAGCTGCTGGCTGCAGTGAGACGGGACGACACGGGGCTACTTCCTGCTCGTCGTTAGGGTCCGGCATCTGCGTCCAGTTCCAAAGCTCCCACTTCCCGCTGATGCCTCGGCACTTCCCTCGCAATCATAGGATTAACTAGGAGCTCTCTCAGAAAGAGTAACGAACCGTACGTCTCACCCTAGTAACTAATTGTATCAGGTTGTCAACTGAATATGACAGATTTAACGTCTTTTCTTTTTGACATTCAGCTCTCGTTTCCATGACAGACAGATCCTGGTGTAGAGTAGGGATGTAAAGCCATTGGAAATGGTTTCTGTACTGTAAATGAAAAGTTTGGGAATACTAAAAATATGGCAATGTGGTGGAAAAAATGTATTAGTTTTCTGAACTGTCAAAGTACATATGATATACTATACTTGTATTAGAATTAATTATGAAAGATCATGTAATGGTTGCTGAAAATTTAGCTTTGCCATTACAGGAATAAATTGCGTTTTATTTATTTATTAATTAATTTTTTTTATCAAATAAATGCAGCCTTGGTGAGCATAAGACCTGTTTCAAAAGCATTTTTAAAAAATTGGTGACCCCAACTTTTTGAATGGTAATGTATGTTTAATAATAAAATGCAGTATTGTTTCACTTTTTTTTTTTTTCCAGTTTTGCATCTTTCAAGTATGACATGAGACATCTCAGTGAGAAGTTGCATTCCAAAACAATTTGCATTTTATTAATCAGTCTGTTTTCCAGTAAAACATATCTTAACCTTATGGAGAATCACATTTAGATATTTTAGATATTAAAACATTATTTCAAGGGAATATTCCTAGTAAAAAATGCAATATATTTAAAATACATTTTTCATACTAAGTATAGTTCAAATCTGTTAACATATTTACTGACATATCGCTTGAAACTTGCTGATATAAAAATTATAAATCAACTTTATTTGGAGTACTACTTGTGCACAAAGCATATTTTTTATTATTAAACCTAAAATGTGTTTTAATGTCACTATTGATGAGCATTGTATGATGTTTGAATAATATCTTTTATTTAAATGCATCTCTTGTCTTTAAATGCAAGATATTTAAAGTGTTCCTGAAGTATACTTGCATTAGTTTCACTTTAGCACAATCAAATATACTTCAGCGTATCTTTAGTTGGACATCAGCACTACTTCAGTGCAATTAAAGTGCATTAAGTACAAAATTAGTTGTTCCAATTTAGACTTTAAGTAAGCCCATACCTGTTTAGCATATACTAAAAGCAACTATACAACTGCAGGGTATTTTTATGAAATGTGTAAATGTATTTGTAGTGTACTTAGCATGAAATAAATGTAGTTCAAATACATTTTAGTATATTTATTTCTCACTAGGCATTTTTCTTTCCCCATGGGCAAAGAGCTTCTTATTTTAAGCATAAATCTACCCATAAATCTAACAAAATTCTGAAAAAATCTAACCAAATATATATAGCCTACTAAAAGAAACATAATTCAAGATATGTTTTCTTTTCTGAAAATGCTTTGCGCAGAGATTTTGAAAGAAAAAAAAAAAAAACAACAACACAGGAAACTTTTATTTCTTCTTTTGTTCATCATTCATGTTTGAAATGACCTTTTGGCAACTTTCAGTATATTTAAATTGAGTTTTTAAAAAACATTTTTTGTGTGTGTGTGTGTTTTTTTTAGGTATAGCCTTAACTGTAACTGTCAATTAAGCACATTTTTCAAAGTGAAAGATTTAATATTAATGTTCGTTGATGAACTATCAGTACTAGTCAACGTACTATAATGCATTATATTAAATGTAACTGAATAGCACAATTATTATTTGTTTTTTTATTATTATTTGTTGGATATTTTTAGTACTCGTATAGAGCAGCTCTTAGCATGTCAACAAGAGATGTGTTTTGGGTCGAGTGCGGTGCGGATGGCCTGATGGATTTATTTGTGTTGTAGTGTGTGAAGGGACTCGGGAGGGTCTTCATTCCCTGTGTTGTAGTGGGGGGTCCCACAGAATGCCAGGAAATACCACTCCATGCTGTCACTGATACATCACGACACGGCTCTGCGGCCCACTCACACAAATGCCACGTTAGATGCAATTAGTACCAACAGTCACAAACTGAACCGTGTTGATCCACTGGTTATGGGAACGAGTGTGTGTTTGTGTTTGTGTGCGCGTGTGTGTGTGTGTATGTGTATTTAGAGCAGTGACAGCTGATACTGGTCAGCTGTCTCATTAGTTTTATCATTAGGCTAACAGCTGAGTACAGAGGCTCGCTCTCTCTCACTCACTCCTTTCCCTCCTATTTGTCTTTCTGCCCCGTGGTTCTCATGGGAAATACTTGGAGCAGTGCCCCATTTCCATCTACCTCCTACCATATTCAGATATGCCTTATATGAAATGTAAACAAAGGCCAAACCGTTCAACCCTTTCATCATGTTCTACAGTTTCAGACTCATCTCATATCCACCGTGCCCTTTCCATATACTCCACCTACTGTGCCCTGTGAGTTTGTAATGGTGACTCTCGTATCCAGCTGTTCTGTGGCTTGTCTAATTGTTGGCGTGACAGTGTCAGTGATATGGTAAGGGGATGCCCTGGTCATATGTGCACATCGCTGGATGGTTGAGAATGAGATAGACTGGCTGGATATGGTCTCACTTTTACTGTCTCTCGCGGATGCACAATAGGACAGTCGCAAAGCCAGATTTAAAATATATATACAGTATACATGTATTGGTCATAGTCCTTTGTGACATTATTAAATGAAAATTTGTATAAAAATGATTCATCATAATCAACAAAACCCCAAAATAGAAAAATAATCAGCAAAAACAGACATTTAATGGTTATATGTTCAGAATCAGAAATAGCTTCATTCGCCAGGTGTGCGCAAACACACAAGGAATTTGTTGTGGTTTTTTAAGGTGCTCTTGGTACATACATATATACATACACATCTGACAGGAGAACAGAAAAACATTTAAATAGTAAGACAACAATAAATAATAATGTGTATGAACAGTAGATTTATGTACAGATTTGTGCACTATTTACTCTATATACAGCTGTATAAATAAAGAGATATGCATAAGTATTTACATACTTGAGAAAGAGGCAATAATTAAAGATGGAGAATGAATTACAGAAATGAATTACAGAACACAGGTAATGATTCCTGTATTAGCTGTTTAGGCTGGAGATGGCATGGGGGGAAAAAACAGTTTTTATGCCTAGATGTTCTAGTGCACAGAGATCTGTAGCGTCTGCCTGAAGGGAGAAGTGCAAACAGGTTGTGTCCGGGGTGAGAGGGGTCTTTGATGATGTTACCTGCCCGTTTCTTCACTACTGAAGTCCTGAAGGCTGGGCAGGTGGACACCAATGATCCTTTCTGCTGTCCTAACAGTCCGTTGCACTCTTCTTAAATCTGATTTGCTGGCTGACACAAACCAGACAGCTATAGAAGAGCACAGAACTGACTCAATAACAGCTGAGTAAAACTGTCATCTGTGCCTGTGGCAGGTTGAACTTTTTCAGCTGACGAAGGAAGTACATCCTCTGCTGGGCCTTTTTCACAATGGAGTCAAATGTGAATGTCCCACTTCAGGTCCTGAGAGATGGTTGTGCCCAGGAACCTGAATGACTCCACTGCAGCCACAGTGCTGTTCATGATGGAGAGAAGGGGGAGAGCAGGGGGGATCCACTTCAAGTTAATCTATCACTATCATCTCCAATTCAAGTTAATCATTTGCCAAATTTCATAATTGTGACAGCCCTACTTCTAAAGCAAAGTTTGAGAACCATTTTTAAGAACCATTTTTTTCTTAGTGTGATTAAAAAAAAATTTTATAATCTGAACAACCTTTTTCCGCTATAAAGACTGTTGTGTGCGATTTCATAGAGGTTCTGAAGTTCTAAAGGAACCATAGATGCCAATAAAAAAAATAAAAATCTTTAAAGTGCAGCAACATGCTAACATCAAACTCTTTTGAAATCATTTGTGAGGCCATTCTTATACTGTGTGTGTGTGTGTGTGTGTTGAATTGCTGCCAATGTAGGGCGTTCCAAATCAATCGATTATTAAGTTTCATGGTGGTTGGGATGCTTTCTTAGAAGGCAGCTGCCTGTGTAGGGAATCTGTTGCGATGCAGCTAGGTGTGTTTGGACAGTAGGAGTTTGTGTGAAAGCTCCTTTCATTAAGAAGAGTGACTAAGAGAGATGTAATGGAGGTCTGAAACTGCCCTCTGAACCTCCGCCGATAAACTCACAGGAAGTGTAAATATTTGTTCCCCGCAACAGTTTTGACAGGGCTGTCCTGTTTACCAGCCTCAGTACCTCATTCAGCACTCTCTGTTTGCTCAGATCTGCATGTGCGCATGTGAGTGTTATCACACGTTATAGTGTATCTGTGCAAGCCTTTTTTTCTTGCAGGAAGTCCTTCTGAAAGTGTTATGTCAGATTAGGTGATTGCTCTGCATGTGTGATCTGAACGACAGCTGCCCAGAACTTCTGCCATCCTCCTATAGGTTTAATGTGCTCAGATTGTGTTACATAATGGACACCCTTAACTGGCAAAATCTCATTTTCTTTTCTCTTGTTTTTATTTCCACACATTTCCTCATCTGTTCTGTCCTTCATAAAGTCCTTTATATTTTTTTCTCTATATCCGTCTTTATAGTCATTTTGCATGTTTATATGTTATAAATAGTTATATTTTTAGCACTATATTATTGCTCAGTAAAGCACTTTGAACTACTATTTATTTGAATAAAATATACAATATAAGCTACACTACTGGTCAAAAATTTATTATAATAATTATATATATATATATGTTTTTTTAATTTTTAGAAAAAAATCTCTTATGCTCTCCAATGCTGCATTTCTTTAATCAAAAATGCAGTAAAAACAGTAACATTGTGACACATTCTTAAAATTTAAAATAACTGTTTTCTGATTTAATATATTATAAAATGTATTTTATTTTTGTGATGCAAAGCTGAATTTTCAGCATCATTACTCCAGTCTTCAGTGCCACATGATCCTTCAGAAATCATTCTAATATGCTGATTTGCTGCTTAAGAAACATTTATTATCAGTGTTGAAAACAGTTGTGCTGCTTCATATTTTTGTGGAAACCGTAATTTTCAAGATTCTTTGAAGAAAGTTTAAAAGAACAGCATTTATATGAAATAGAAATATTTTTTAATAGGCTATAACTTTATAATTGTCTTTGCTGTAACTTTTGAATTTATTGCATCCTTACGGAATAAAAGTATTAATTTCTGTAAAAGAAAATCACTCTGACCCCAAACTTTTCAACAGTATATAAACTTACTTTGCTTTGCTTTGCCTATACTCTGATTTGCAGTTTGAATTAGCATGCTGCTAAGCTAACAACAAGATACTTCAATAAGTAAATAAATACAGGCTAATTTATATTTATCTATTTTCAGTACATACATTTTGCTGAGAAGTGTCTGAACAATACTTTTCTTTATGTAATAAAATGATTATATATTAATAATAATAATTTTTCTTGTCCTCTATTTTGTAGGGAAATATTAGTGCCTCTTGCCTACAGGATAAATTGCTTTGTTGTATTCCTCATTTGTAAGTCACTTTAGAAAAAATGCATCTGCCAAATGAATAAATGCGATGTAAATGTAGATTAAATTTTCCCATTGAGCTCATACATTCTGGGATTGCTTTCTCCATGAAGAATACATACAGTTTTACCTGTGAATTTCCATATGATGCTTTAAAATACTGTTTTAGTAGGCATCTCACCAGGTTTTGGAACAGAGCTTGTGTGTTTAGCGAGTGTTGTTGTGTATGGAAGTATTCTGGGTTGGCTGGTATAATGAGGAGTCCTGCGGACAGATCAGTGGGTCAGCCACCATCACAAAGACCCACACAACAACACACCAGTCACTCACACAAACCCAGAGCGGCTAACCGGAAATAGTAAAAACATGGGCCTGAGATGTTTTACATAGGAGAGGACATAGACGCTCTTTTTAAAGAATGTCATGATTTTGAACGAATGCTTTGTTTGTCTTATAGGCCTATAGTTGTGTGTGTGTGTGTGTGTATGTGTGTTTGTGGGTTGTCAGACTCTGTTCTCTCTGATTCTCTTTGATTTCTCTGCAGTCTTCTGATCTTTTTACATCCTTTCTCTTCTCTGAGCAGGTTATTGTTTCAGGGCAAGAGCTGTAAAAGGGTTCAATGCTCATAATGTAACCCCCCTCACACACACCGAACCGAGGGCCTGAGGTGAGCGCTAGATGAAAGCGTGAGTATAGCAGGCACTCATCCCTCGAGGATTCTTTGTTGTGTTTTTCTTCTTCCACAGAGTCTTCATCACATTCACCTGAAAACCCAACACACAAAACCTCACACATACCTCGTATTATGAAACGATCACCCCATCTTACAACTGCTTAATTCCGCCCAAGGTCATTGAACTCATTTCACTGATCATAGCGCCAATCCTTTAAAGTCTTATGCACACATACACACAGTAATTGCACCCCCTATTAGGCCTGTATTTTTAGTGCAGACGTTCCCAGAGGTCTGTTAGGCAGAGGATGGTATGGGCTGAGTGGGCAGATGCAATAACACTCCCCTCACCTGTCTCCACCGCTGAGACTCATCATGATTTCACACCGGCAATCCAACCGTGTGACATGTACACACTGCGTGCAGACACTCAAGCAGTGCTTCTGAAATCACGATCCTCCGTATGGAAATTTTATGGTGCGTAGTGATCTTAGTATTTGAGTGTAGAAGGATTTGTTTGTACTTGCATATTTATCAGGCCTAAATCTGCACCACTCACGAGTGTGAGAGGAAACTGTCTGCAGTGTTGGATGTAACATACTCTATTACTGTTATCAAATTATTAATTTCTCTCTTTTCTAGTAGCCTCTGTTATTACTTAGCCGAAATTAAATTAATTAAAACTAATGTTCCAGGGCCACCTCTCAGTTATGATGAAATTAGCTGAAACAGCTTTATTATTATTTAGAAGTTAAAAGACTGATGCAGACTGTTGTGTTAATTTTCTTTTGCTGAGATAACATTTGGTTTTGATCAAAATTTTGCTTTTTGTCATTAGGTTGACAATAGTAGCCTATCAAGGCAAGGATATAAAGTTTTAATTTACAGATATTTTGTTGTGTTTATATAGATATATGGAAATATATCCATGCTGCTATACTATATATTTTCATATCAGAGTGCTGAAGAAATGAATGGATGCATTAGAAAATAAACCATGCTTGGTTGTTACAAATCATTGAGAACAAAATAACTCACTACTCAACCAAATAAGTGTAGAGGTTTTAATTATATTTATACAGTTAAGACGGTTTAATTTTTACATTTGAATAATTCTGCTATTGTTAAATAGATCCCCTCTGCCTGAAAATGCATATTAAATGTATCTCTTTGTTTTATTGTATTTGTACTATATCTAGTAATATCTGCTAATTCTGTAACAATCTTGATAAAGTAATTTTAATTACAATTAATTAAGTGTTCACAAGGCTGCATAAATAAAAAGCTGCTTCAGAGCCATTTTGCCATTGTCAAGAAAGACGCTCAGTATGTGCCTTGGTTTTGGCTGAGCACAAGAATAAGCACTTAGTCTCTGTGCAGTGTAAAGTTGACTAGAATTTGTTAAGTTTATACAGTGAAGACTTGAACAGAAGGATAAAATTCAGTATGCAAATATTACCATTGCTGTACATTCTGAAAGCTGAATACTAAGTCAGGTCAAAGAAAAATATAGAAATATTTAATTATTAAACATTTAATAAATTCTTAACATTAAACCAAAATAGATAGCACACCTAAGGCTGAAATTATAAATTATCTATAAAGCAATGTTCGAATGTAGTCTGTGTTAAATGGTTTGGGCTGAATTTATTATAGAGGTTTAAAGAACTTAAATGAGATGAAAACGCAATAAGAAATGAAAGAGAACTCTGAATAAAAGTTTACTGGGCGAGTGCTTAGGATGTGTTCGCTCAGAAAACCATATCAGAAGTTTAAACTAATATGTTTTAAAACACATGATTTCAGTGCGATTGACATAATCAAAACCTAACAGATGCTTCGTTTTTGCAGAGTATCTAAGATATGAGCGGTTAAGGCACAGCCCTACTCTGGAAAAGAGGGCGGGAGCAGCAACTCATTTGCATACATTGCATTTTTATTAAAGATACATGCACGAAAACAGCATGTTTCTGCTTCTACCCAAAATAGTCATTTTCAGAACAATATAATAAATAATCTGTGGGGTATTTTGAGCTGAAACTTCACAGACACATTCTGGGGACACCTGAGACTTATATTACATATTGTAAAAGGGGGCATAAGCCCTATTCGGACGGGACTAGTTTTACAGGGGGTCGTTAGAGAAATGCGTGTTTCACAGACGTACTTGGTGATTTTAATCCCGTCCGAATCTGCCATGTCTGTGTTTTTCTCACACAACCTCTGTAATAATTCCAGAGCAAATTACCTACTGTTTTTCAGCAAACTCGGTGATCCTCTGAGAAAACTAATCCCGTCCGAATGCGATATCTGTGATTGTTGGTTAGATTTTTTTTCACAACGCGTTTCCTTGTGTGTTTTGGCCAACGTGAATTACCGTAGACGCTCTTACCGCACTCATGTTTGATATATTTGCCTCCCGGAAAGGAAAAAATAAGTAAATAAATAAAAAAAATCAAGAGTCAGATCACGTAAACCATTCAGGCTGGCTATTGTAATATCTGCATCAGGTAAAATTACTGCACGTTTATTTTACGTTCATTTCTGTACTCAATTACTTAATGCTTTAATTACATATGCACCTTTATGAAAATTAAACACGGGTTTACTACAAATAAATAACTAAAGTAAAACTAAAGCAACCACACATTAACATGGTTTTGCTATACTAGCCATATAGTTTCACCATGGCATTTGTAGTAAAACTGTTATACTAATGGTAATCAATCCGAATGACACGCAATGCACGCATACAGAGCGCGTGATCTCTGAAACGCCCAGATGTACAAAACAGCCCCTCCACCTCTGTAATAAACACAGAGATGTTAGTCCCGTCCGAATTGGTACATGAAAATCGCAGACGTCAGGTGATAAGAATCGAAACTCAAACGTAGTTTAGAAAACTAGTCCCGTCCGAATAGGGCTATAGTCTCCTTTAATGTTCTTTCTACAGCCATAGCATATGGTGACAATAGTGTTCTACTGTACCTATAACTACACTGTAAAGGGTCATTGTCTCATCTTTCATCTTGGATGACTAAACATTGAGCGGTTGGACCAAATTCCATTGACCATCTTTGCCAGCAGTCTTCCCAGAGACAAAACACTATCTCTCATGGCAAAATATATGGGCCTCCTGTACGGTATCGCTGTGCTCCTGTAAGCAAGAGATTTCATGTTTGAATAATAGTGATGCATAATTATGCAATCTAAATTACATTGCAGTAAATTCATCAATATGTGAGGGATAGTGAGGGATTGTGATGGTGAGGGAAGATGGGATGGCACACAGGATTCCACTCTGAACTTACTATTAATAAGTAGCATAAAAATAATAAAATAAACTAACAAAAATGTATCTTACCACGAGTATAGCTTCTTTTGTAGGCAGCATGCTATTGTAATAAATTACTGTTTTCATTTTATATTTGACCCATGTTATCTTTTATTTTATAAATAAGCTTAAATGACAATTCTCGGTTCCAATATCTATACCACACCAAAAATTACTAGCCTGACAAATATAAAGTTTAAATATTGTCATCTTTTAAACATTAAAGTTTAAAAGACAAGTAAACAGTCAGTAATAAAATAAAAATAAATACATACAAGCAATAGCAGAAATAAATAAATAAATAGAACAAAGATAAAAATTAAACAATGCTTTAAGTTTTTCAGGTTTGTAGGCATATGATTTTTTGTTTTGTTTTGTTTATTCTTTTTATTTTTATTGTTTTTAGATGCGTCCCAAATTGCGTACTTGTGCACTATTCTATGATGTTTTGTAGTATAAACAGTGTGAGTAGTGTGTTCACACTGAAAATTCCAAAATGAAAAAGTGCACTTTAAATACCCGGATGATGCACTTAAATAACCAAAAAAGTGTGGAATGTTGAACACTTCATGCACTCAACTGTCACAGCTTTAATTACTTAGTAAAGGGAGAGGGGCTATCAGACTTCTGTTATGAATGATAAAATATATATGTAATTCATACACTACACGGCTGAGTACATAGTGCATAAGTACATCATGTATGAGTGCATGTATAGTGACTCATTTGAGACGATTCACATTAAGGACACAGACAGCAGCTGGTAAATTAAGTTGCAGTCCCTTTAAGACCCAATGCATGGATCCAATATGATGATACACATCTAATTTCTTTCTCAACTGTTTATGTTCACTGAAGACATAATCGACTTTTTCAAGCATAGTTGTCAAGATTATTTTGGCATAATTATGTATGTATTTGTCCTTTTAAGAAAATGTGAAAAACTCAATTCAGTGTACTGAGTTGAGTTACTTTGTGTCATCTTGCACTTGAATACTTTAAAATCACTTGAATGGAAAGGCTTCAAAAATATATAAATGGTAAACAGTGACAAACAAATCCATCAGCTTTGCCAATCGTCTTTCATGCTGGTCCTGGGCCATCGAGCAACATCCTTATTGTTGAGCCCTGAAGAGCCAGTTGTTTAGACACAACATTGTACATTTTGACAGTTTTTATTTAATTTTGCAGACAAAAAATTCCAGACAAGGCGGAATTGAATAAAGACAGTCGTCAGTTGCACAGGGGGTCACAGGGGGTGGCTCGTTGGCTAGCCTCTGGCCCTCTGCCCTTATCTGCCTATTTTAATCAATGATTTTATTTAGACATCATCGATGCATTGATGGTGACTTCACATTTCCTTCACTCTCAGTGTCAAACAACATGTTAATTTCTATATGATTAGTTTTTATATTATGTAGCAACCATATATGTTAATAATATATATTTTATATACATATACAGTTTTATTTAAATAGCATATATACATACAAACATATATATATATATATATATATATATATATATCAACTTAAATGTTTGAAAAAACTAACCAAACAAAATGATTTTGATTGTTCAGTTTGTTTTTCCTATTCTTGATACATTTGGTGTGTGTGATGTGTGTCCATTTGTGTTTATTATATAATTTGGCTAACTTAATTTTTTTTTTTCAGATAAAAATGAAAAATGCAGTATTCTATTTTTGAACTAACGTTACTATACAAGGGTAAATACTAGCGTAAAAGATTAATAAAAGGTTAACTGGAGGCTTTCAGTTCAGTCCCAAAAACATCCATCCAAGCACCTGCCAAGCAAGTCTGGTTGCCTGGCAACAGCTCTCTTTCTCTCCCTCTTATTATCCCTCTGATGATGCTCTACACACTTTCCGCTGCAAACCTAGTGATAATGCTTAGCGCAGGCTTTTAGCTTCCAAATGTGTGTTTGTGTAACGTATGTGTGCTGCACCACTCGTGTGTTTGTGTTGTTCAGACCTGATGGGGTGGGTGAGTTATCGTAGACATGCTGTGTTAGCAGGGTAGTTGTGGTCCAGATTCAGTCAGTGTGGCGAAAACTAACAGCCATCGCAGATCAGGCCTGAAATTATTCAAAGGTAATTTCAGAGCCGGTGCAGTGGAGGATGAGTTACACTGCTTTATATAAAGCACAGCAGCTCTGCGTTAGTGTAGCAAACCAGAGTACTAGAACTGGGACACACAGCCAAACTATATATATATATATCTTGTGTGGGTTTTTTTTGCATTCTAATGTTTTTCAATGTAGATTATATCTCAAAATTAGGGGTGTGCAACATGATGTCCTTTTTTATATGATGGGATTTTGTCAACAATGAAAATTACACAATATTATGCTGAGTGTGCTGATACCCAAATGTCTTTTAGGTGTTTATTTATTTTTTTTAAATCTAATCAATAAATTCACTTAGAACAATACTACTGTATAAGGCTATTACCAACCAAATGAAAATCTGTATCAACAAAATCCATCTTTGCATTGCAAATGTGCAACAGAAACTACATCTGAAGAGTTATGTATATTTACAGCTCAGAATTGGCATGAATGCATTTACACTGCAATTGCAATTGCATAAATAATGCTATGAGATTGTTTTAAAAATACATTTTGAATATTAAAGATATTAAAAATGAATTAAAAGATAAAATGATTTTTATAATTTAAATATGAAACTAAAACTGCCAGTAGGTGGTGGCAAGTCCGTCTTAATGGTCAGTCAGTGAATTGTTCATTAAATACAGCTCTGAAATACATTCATTCAGAAAATGACCATCTTTATGAATAGGTCATTGAATCAATCACTCAAACCTGTACAACATTTTTTTTTATTATTATTTCTATTAGTGAAACAAACATTTTAACAATTACTATAGATAAGTAGACTAAAAAGGCATAAAATAAAGAATGCACAGTTGCACAGAGTAAAAGCATGTTTTTCACATTGTTTTCCAATAAGTTAACATAAGGGTTATTAATTTATTATTAACTAATATAATAAAACGAAGGTGTGTTTATTATATAGGTTTTAATTAATAATAAAATAATTTAACAAACAGCAATATTTACCAACATTACTTTTTACTAAAACATTTTAATACATGAAACTGTATTTTGAAAAATAATTGTAAAATTTAAAAAAAATGTTGTCATCAGTAAAGTAATTGCAAATATATTCAGTATATTATCAAGTCCATACACATATTCTTTTTTATTAATCTTCAGATGACTTTGTCCTTAGAGAATGCCTTGGAGACGTGTGTTGAAAACATCCTGAAATGAGATTTCTTATGATATAGATTAGGTTTGTTATTGTAAATCTTTCTCATATTCTCTTCATTATTACCTCCTCAGTGAATGTAGGATGCATGTAAGGTATTTAAAACTGTGAGAAAGTCGTTTTGAAGTCGTGGAGAACAGCAGCTCTCGCCAGCATTGTGTGATATTGGCCGTTCTGCAGTCTCAGACACATACACACGCTCACACACACCTGCTTGGATCTAATTTGATAGTTTGGAGTGAGGGAATGGGCTTATACTGGACATGGTTTTTTCTGCATCCTTTTTGCTGTATCCTGCCCTTGTCTTCTTGGTTGGGTATGAACACTTGGCTTGAGCTGCAGAAACAGACAGGAAGGCTCAGTAGTGCAAATTACATGCATTCACAATGAGCATGTTGGGTGTCCAGATTTCTTTGTCTGCAGGTGGTGTGTGTGTTCCAGATGTGCCGATTGATCACGGTTGGACCCGCTTGGCAGAAGGGAAACGGGTAAAGAGAGAGAGAGGCCAGTGCATTGTGTGGTGCGGTGGATTTTTAAGGACAGCTGGCAACGACAGCGCAGGAAGAAGATGCCAGCGCAAAACTTTACTGTTTCCTCTCGCTCTCATTCTCTCTTTCCTTCTCTTCTCTCCCTCCTTCGTTCTGTTGTTCAGGAAGTACGGACTGAATGAAATCCATTGACTGGCACTGGTCTGATCTTCACTGCCTCGGCAACAGTTGTCAGGGTGAGGGGCCCTAGGATAGCCCCGCTGAGAACCAAAGTGTATTAAACACAATCCAGAACAAATCATGTGTAAACGGAAAACGGCTCCAAAATAAACCCAGACCAGAGCTGTGTGGTGTGGACCAATGGGTGTGCATTCAAATGGGCCTGGCCAGCTACACAAGTTTACTCATTGTCATGTTTGTTTATGAAGCAAAAAATTAAGGGCATCAAGGAAATGCCTAATCACGCTTCAGGAAGTGCTTAAGAATACACGCAATCTTAAGATTTCAGTGAGAGTGAGGGGATTGTGACTGTATTGGATTTTTTTTTTTTTTAAATAGGGTGGAAGGAGTGCAATTAGTGTAGAAGCAGAATCTGAAAAATAATGATTGCCAAACACAGATGGATTATTATTTTTTCCTTGTTTTCCTAAAAGCACACACACACACACACAAATATATGTATACTTCATTTAAGAAGGCTTTTTTTATACTTCGTAAATGTATCATTTTTAAATAACATAAATAACAACATATTTTTGCCAACTTAATTGACCTTTATATTGTTGTAGGACTAAAAAGGAAGCTAATTAAATTATCTGGAAAACATTGACTTTTTATTTATTGTTTTTTTTTCTGTCCACTGTTAAGAGTAATTATATATATATACACACACACACACACACACACACACACACACACATACAAACATATATACACACACACACAAACACACTCAAATATACACACATATATATATAAATATATACAGGTGCATCTCAATAAATTACAATGTCGTGGAAAAGTATTTCAGTAATTCAACTCAAATTGTGAAACTCGTGTATTAAATAAATTCAATGCAGTCTTTGCTTCTTTTAATTGTGATGATTTAGGCTTACATTTAACAAAAACCCACCAATTCACTATCTCAACAAATTAGAATACTTCATAAGACCAATAAAATAAAATTTTTAGTGAATTGTTGGCCTTCTGGAAAGATTGTTCATTTACTGTATATGTACTCAATACTTGGTAGGGGCTCCTTTTGCTTTAATTACTGCCTCAATTCGGTGTGGCATGGAGGTGATCAGTTTGTGGCACTGCTGAGGTGGTATGGAAGCCCAGGTTTCTTTGATAGTGGCCTTCAGCTCATCTGCATTGTTGGGTCTGGTGTCTCTCATCTTCCTCTTGACAATACCCCATAGATTCTCTATGGGGTTCAGGTCAGGCGAGTTTGCTGGCCAGTCAAGCACACCAACACCATGGTCATTGAACCAGCTTTTGGTACCTTTGGCAGTGTGGGCAGGTGCCAAGTCCTGCTGGAAAAATTAAATCAGCATCTCCATAAAGCTTGTCAGCAGAAGGAAGCATGAAGTGCTCTAAAATTTCCTGGTAGATGGCTGCGTTGACTGTGGGCTTCAGAAAACACAGTGGACCAACACCAGCAGATGACATGGCAGCCCAAATCATCACAGACTGTGGAAACTTCACATTGAACTTCAAGCAACATGGATTCTGTGTCTCTCCACTCTTCCTCCAGACTCTGGGACCTTGATTTCCAAATGAAATGCAAAATTTACTTTCATCTGAAAAGAGGACTTTGGACCACTGAGCAACAGTCCAGTTCTTTTTCTCCACAGCCCAGGTAAGACGCTTCTGATGTTGTCTCTGCTTCAGAAGTGGCTGGTAGCCCTTTTCCTGAAGACGTCTGAGCGTGGTGACTCTTGATGCACTGACTCCAGCTTCAGTTCACTCCTTGTGAAGCTCTCACAAGTGTTTGAATCAGCTTTGCTTGACAGTATTCTCAAGCTTGCAGTCATCCCTGTTGCTTGTGCACCTTTTCCTACCCAAATTATTCCTTCCAGTCAACTTTGCATTTAATATGCTTTGATACAGCACTCTGTAAACAGCCACACCTTTCAGTAATTACCCTCTGTGACTTACCCTCTTTGTGGAGGGCGTCAATGTTCGTCTTCTGGATCATTGCCAAGTCAGCAGTCTTCTCCATTATTGTGGTTTCAAAGAACAAGAGATACCCAGAATTTATACTGTCGGGATGGTCATTTATTGAAACTCAAATGTAAATATTCTAATATTTTGAGATACTGTTTTTTGACTTTCATGAGCTGTAAGCTCTAATCATCAAAATTAAAACAAAAATAACTTTTGAAATGTTTTACTTTACATGCAATGAATCTAAAATATATGAAAGTTTCACTTTTTGAAATAACTTACAAGAAAAAAATGGATTTTTCACTACATTCTAATTTATTGAGATGCACCTGTATGTATATATATATATATATATATATATATATATATATATATACACAGTATATATACAGTGCCCTCCAAAAGTATTGGAACAGTACAGACAAAATTGCTCTGTTGGCTGTGGAGTCAAGACATTTACAAATATGATAAAAAGATGAATATGAGAAAAACTACAGAATGCCACATTTTATTATTAGCTGTTTCAACACATACATGTTTTGCCAAATAAAAAGGACAGCACTTTTAAAGTTCATCCCACCATTTGATGCGAGCATAAGTATTGGGACAGATGAACTTAAGGCAGATGTAAAAGATTAAAAGCTATTATTTTGTTGCAGATCCCTTGCGTACAATCACAGCAGTGAGTCTGTGACTCATAGACATCACTAGACTCTTGGTCTTATATATATATATATATATATATATATATATATATATATATATATATATGTGTGTGTATGCATATTATGAGGTGCCAAACAGGAAATAATTATATAAAAATCTGAATATATAAATGTAAATTGTGAATATATACTTATAAGTCTGAATATATTGTTATGTCTGAATATATAGAAGTAAATCTGAATATATACTTAGAAATCTGAATATATGAATGTAAATCTGAATATATACTTATAAGTTTGAGTATATAGAAGTAAATCGGAATATATAATTATATTTCTGAATATATAGTTATAATTCTGAATATATAAATTGTTAATATATAGAAGTAAATCTGAATATATATACTTATAAGTCTGAATATATAGTTATAAGTCTGAATATATAGATGTAAATCTGAATATATAGTTATAAATCTGAATACATAAATGTAAATCTGAATATATGCTTAAGTCTGAATATATAGAAGTAAATATTAATATATACTTAAGTCTGAATATATAGTTATAAGTCTGAATATTTAAATGTAAATTGTGAATATATACTTATAAGTCTGAATATATTGTTATGTCTGAATATATAGCAGTAAATCTGAATATATACTTAGAAATCTGAATATATTGAAGTAAATCTGAATATATAAATGTAAATCTGAATATATACTTATAAGTTTGAATATATAGAAGTAAATCAGAATATATAATTATATTTCTGAATATATAGTTATAATTCTGAATATATAAATATAAATGGTTAATATATAGAAGTAAATCTGAATATATACTTATAAGTCTGAATATATAGTTATAAGTCTGAATATATAGATGTAAATCTGAATATATAGTTATAAATCTGAATACATAAATGTAAATCTGAATATATGCTTAAGTCTGAATATATAGAAGTAAATATTAATATATATACTTAAGTCTGAATATATAGTTATAAGTCTGAATATTTAAATGTAAATTGTGAATATATACTTATAAGTCTGAATATATTGTTATGTCTGAATATATAGCAGTAAATCTGAATATATACTTAGAAATCTGAATATATAGAAGTAAATCTGAATATATACTTAGAAATCTGAATATATAAATGTAAATCTGAATATATAGAAGTAAATCAGAATATATAGTTATATTTCTGAATATATAGTTATAATTCTGAATATATAAATATAAATGGTTAATATATAGAAGTAAATCTGAATATATACTTATAAGTCTGAATATATAGTTATAAGTCTGAATATATAGTTATAAGTCTGAATATATAGATGTAAATCTAAATATATATAGTTATAAATCTGAATACATAAATGTAAATCTGAATATAAGCTTAAGTCTGAATATATAGAAGTAAATATTAATATATATACTTAAGTCTGAATATATAGTTATAAGTCTGAATATTTAAATGTAAATTGTGAATATATAAATATAAATTGTTAATATATAGAAGTAAATCTGAACATATACTTATAAGTCTGAATATATAAATGTAAATCTGAATATATAGTTATAAATCTGAATATATAAATGTAAATCTGAATATATGCTTATAAGTCTGAATATATAGAAGTAAATATTAATATATACTTAAGTCTGAATATATAGTTATAAGTCTGAATATTTAAATGTGAATTGTGAATATATTGTCACATGTTGACCTAGTTTCTTCTGTTCCCTCATTGGTTAATTAGCCCCACACCTGTTTCTGTTCTCCCTTGATTACGTTGATTATATAAGCCTGTGTTCTCCCTCCACTGTTTGTCTGCTATTGAGTTAACCATATGTGTTTTGCTTCTCCTTTCTCCTGGATTTCTGCTGTGGATTATTAATAAAAGACTTTCATTTATTCTATTCATCGTCGTGCGCCTCCTTAACATACACGAACGTAACAGAATAGCAGACTGAAAACAGTTAATTACTTAAGCGGCGTTTTTCTTTGTTCATTTATTTATTTTTAGATCTAGCGTGTCTTACCCACTTCCCGGACCGCTCGCTCGTGTCTTTTACATCATCAGCCTGAGCGAGCAGTGTAAGGCACGCCTACCAGCGAACGGTCCCAAAGAGGATTTTGCCGCTTGTGTGGAGTGGGTGCTGATACACAACGAGTCAGCTTTCACCGTCGGCTCTGTGGAGGATGATGTCGCCACCAGCCCCACTCCACCACTGCCAGAGACCAGCCAGCCGTCACCCCGATCTACGGAGATACTGCCTGAGCCCACTGCAGACGGAGAGCCTGAGCCCGCTGCGACTGAACCACTACCATCCTCTGACCAAGTGCGTGAGCCGGCAACATCATCCGTCGCCGAGGGAGTTTTGGTGGAACTCGAGGGCTTGGAGGGAAGCCCCGCCCACACTCCTACGACTGAGGGTGAGCTGCAACTGATCTCTGGGAAATATGAAGAGGAACTGAGAGAAATTTTCCAGACAGACCTTATTGACTGGTGGGGAGAAGTACAAACCTGTGTCCCTGAATCTCTTGTGTCTCCGCTGGTTCCGTCCAGCCCTGAATCTCCTGTGTCTCCGCTGGTTCCGTCCAGCTCCGCGCTTCAAGAGCGCCTCCCAGTACCTGCGCCATGAAGGCGCCTCCCTACCTCCGCGCTTCCAGAGCGCATCCAAGAGTCCGCGCTTCAAGAGTGCCCTCAAGAGTCTCCGCTGGTCCCGTCCAGCTCAAGTCCTCCTGTGGTCCCTCCCAGCCTCCCTCTCCCGCCTCCTCTCAAGTCAGCCAGTTCTTCGCCTCCATCTCCGCTGATGCCTGTCAGTCCCTCCGCTCACCCTCAGTCAGCGCCTGCCATGCTCTCCACCGCCTCGGGACTTCCAGTCTTCAGCTCCGCCCAGAGGTGCGGATCCCCTGTCTCCACTCCCTGCCTCCGAGTCCTCGACTACACCTCGGTCCTCCGACCCATCGGCTCCACCTCGGCTCCTAGCTCCCTCGTCTCCACCGTTGCCCGTCATCCCACCGGCTCCACCGGGCTCCCTCGTCCCTCCGGCTCCGCCTTGGTCAGTCGTCGACCATCCGCTGCCTCGGGATTCCACTCCTCTGTTACCTCGTCACTCCATCCCTCCGGCTCTGTCAGGCTCCTCCTTCCCTTCAGCTCCACCTGCGTCCTCAGTCGCACTGGCTCCACCGCGGTCTTCCGGATCCCCGCCTCAGTCGCCTGAGCCTTCAGCTCCGCCTTGGCCCTCCGGATCCTCAGTTCCGCCCCGGCTCTCCGTCTGCCCTGTTCCACCTGGGTCTCCTTCTCCAGCAGCGCAGTCTCCGTCAGTCGGCCCCCTGGTGTCGTCGGACCATTCTCCACCATGGCTCCTCCCACCGTCGACTCCGCCGTGGGCCGCCATCCTGGCTGACCTCTGGAAAACCACCTGGCTTCTCCTGCTTCAGGCTCCTCCCTGGTTCCTCCCACCCTCCACTCCCCCTTGGACTAACTTTTGGTTTTGCCCCTTTCCCATTGCCTGCCCTCCTCTTGCTCCTCACCCACCTCCAGAACCCCCATCCTCCCTCCTCTGTTGGACTGTTTTTGTCGGCGCGGGGACGCGCCGTTCCAGGAGGGGGCGTTCTGTCACATGTTGATCTAGTTTCTTCTGTTCCCTCATTGGTTAATTAGCCCCACACCTGTTTCTGTTCTCCCTTGATTACGTTGATTATATAAGCCTGTGTTCTCCCTCCACTGTTTGTCTGCTATTGAGTTAACCATATGTGTTTTGCTACTCCTTTCTCCTGGATTTCTGCTGTGGATTATTAAAAGACTTTCTTTTATTATATTTATCGTTGTGCGCCTCCTTAGCATACACGAACGTAACATATATATATAAGTCTGAATCTATAGCAGTAAATCTGAATATATACTTAGAAGTAAATCTGAATATATAGTTATAATTCTGAATATATAGTTATACATTGTTAATATATAAATGTAAATCTGAATATATAAATGTAAATCCAAATATATGCTTATAAGTCTGAATATATAGAAGTAAATATTAATATATACTTAACTCTGAATATATAGAAGGAAATCTGAATATATAGTTATAAATCTGAATATATAAATGTAAATTGTGAATATATAGAAGTAAATCTGAATATATAGTAAGTCTGAATATATAGAAGTACATCTGAATATATAGTTGTAATTCTGAATATATAAATGTAAATCTGAATATATTAAATATATTCAGACTTATAACTATATATTCAGATTTACTGATATATTCAGATTTACATTTATATTGTAATGGGGCTGACGAGACGTGAGACGTGCGGATCCAAGTGCAAGCTTTTATTTACAGACATGGTCATAAATACAGGCAGGGTCGAGCAATGGCAAACTGGTATGGCAGGGACAAGACAAAGAGTAATCCTAGGGCAAGCGAAGGTCGACGATCAGCGAACAGTATCCAGTGGGCAAGGCAGAGAGATAATCAAGGTACACGAGCTATAATCCAGGCAAGGGAATAAGCAGAGTCCGAACAGGGAGACAGGGGTAAATACTGGGAACATAGACTAGAAAACAACAAAAGTTCCGTATCGCAGCTAACACTAGGGGAGTGAAAAATGCAGGACAATACAGGAACTGAACAGAAACACGGAATGGCACAGAAAGGGTTAATCCAGGAAACACGGGTAGAAATAAACACAGGAGAACAGGTAATGCAAGACTAGTATACTGACGAGGGCTCTGTAGAGTTGCTACGGCTAGGGGAGCGGTAAACGCATACAATACTCGGCAACGAGGGAAACAAAGTCCAGGGTTTATATAAGGTGTGTGATCAGTGTGTGCGTGGGATCAGGTGTGCGTGTGATTAGTGCAATGAGTGATTGGTGACAGCTGTGATCAGTGTTGGATGATGGGAATTGGAGTCCATTGTGATGTGTGGTGTGAAGTCCATGTGGTGACCGAGTGACCTCTGGTGGAGGGTGAATGGAAGTGCAGACCAGATTCGTGACAGATATATTCAGATTTCTGCGTATATATTCAGATTTATTTCTATATATTCAGACATAACAATATATTTAGACTTATAAGTATATATTCACAATTTACATTTATATATTCAGATTTACATCTATATATTTAGATTTGTATATAATTATTTCCTCATAGTATATATATATGTTTATATATATATATATATATATATATATATATATATATGTGTGTGTGTGTGTATATGTATATATAATGTATATGTATATATACGTTAACATAACTAAAAATACTCTACTGGCCTAAAGGAATAATTAAATATTGTATATAATTAAGATTTTTCTTAAATATTTTTGAAAGAAAGATTTAGATTTTTCCAGAATTTTGACTGGTAGTGTACATTTTAAAATGCAAAAGGGTTGAAAAAAAAAAAAAAAAAAAAAAATAAATATATATATATATATATATATATATATATATATATATATATAGGTAACTACCAACACAAAGCTTCTAAGGACACTTCAAATGTTGAGTACTATATGTATATACAGTGGTGTGAAAAAGTGTTGGCCCCCTTCCTGATTTTTTAATTTTTTGCATATTTGTCACACTTAAAAGATTCAGATCATCAAACTAATTTTAATATTACACAAAGATAATGCAAGTAAATACAAAATGCAGTTTTTAAATGATGATTTCATTTATTAAGGGAAAAAAGCTGTCCAAACCTACCTGGCCCTACGTGAAAAATGAATTGCCCCCTCCTATTAAATCATGAAAGAACTGTGATTAACCACGTTATTTTAGAAAGCTGAGTTAAATTTCACTAGCCAAACCCAGGCCTGATTACTGCCAGACCTGTTGAATCAAGAAATCACTTAAATAGAACCTGTCTGACAAAGTGAAGCATGTTTAAAGAGCAACACATCATTCCGCGATCTTAAGAAATTCATAAACAGATGAGAAACAAAATAGTTTACATGTATCAGTCTGGAAAGGGTTATAAAGCCATTTCTAAGGCTTTGGGACTCCAGCAAACCGTGGTCAGAGCCATTATCCACAAATGGAGAAAACCTGAAACAGTGGTGAACCTTCCCAGGAGTGGCTGGCCTACCAAAATTACTCCAAGAGCACAAAGACGACTCATCCAGGAGGTCATAAAAGAACCCAGAACAACATCTAAAGAACTGCAGGCCTCACTTGCCTCAATTAAGGTCAGTGTTCATGATTCTACAATAAGAAAGAGACTGGGCAAAAACAGCATCCATGGGAGAGTTCCAAGGAAAAAGCCATTGCTGACCAAAAAGAACACAAAGGCTTGTCTCACATTTGCCAAAAAATATCTTGATTATCCCCAAGACTTTTGGGCAAATATTCTGTGGACTGATGCGACAAAAGTCGAACTTTTTGGAAGGTGTGTGTCCCGTTACATCTGGCGTAAAACCAACACAGCATTTCATAAAAAGAACAACATACCAACAGTCAAACATGGTGGTGGTAGTGTGATGGTCTGAGGCTGCTTTGCAGCTTCAGGACCTGGATGACTTGCCATAATTGATGGAACCATGAATTCTGCACTCTATCAGAAAATCCTGAAGGAGAATGTCTGGCCATCAGTTTGTGACCTCAAGCTCAAGCGCACTTGGGTTATGCAGCAGGATAATGATCTAAAACACACCAGCAAGTCCACCTCTGAATGGCTGAAGAAAAACAAAATGAAGACTTTGGAGTGGCCTAGTCAAAGTCCTGACCTGAATCTTATTGAGATGCTGTGGCATGACCTTAAAAAGGCGGTTTATGCTCGAAAACCCTCCAATGTGGCTGAATTACAACAATTCTGCAAAGATGAGTGGGCCAAAATTCCTCCACAGTGCTGTAACAGACTCATTGCAAGTTATCGCAAACGCTTGATTGCAGTTGTTGCTGCTGAGGGTGGCCCAACCAGTTATTAGGTTTAGGGGGCAAGCACTTTTTCACACAGGGCCATGTGGGTTTGGATTTTGTTTTCCCTTCATAATAAAAAACTTCATTTAAAAACTGCATGTTGTATTTACTTGTGTTATCTTTGATTAATATTTAAATTTGTTTGATGATCCGAAACATATATACAGTGGTGTGAAAAAGTGTCGGCCCCCTTCCTGATTTTTTTTTTTTGCATATATATATATTTTTTTCTCAACCCTTTTGCATCCCCTTTTGAATGAAAATGACTTGTTGTATTATTGATGGTTGTATTGCCCACCAGGATGATGATAGCCTAAGGCTGATGATGCACGGGGAAACTTTTTGGGCAATGTTGCCATCAGAGGGCAAGCAGGTGAGACACAGGGCCCACGACTGATCTAAAATATCCAGATAGAAATTTGTTACACATTCTCAATGGGAAAGTGCCCAAGCAACATTACTCAAAAAATGTTGCCCGGCAAAATTGCTCAAAAAGTTGCCCCATGTATTACAGTTTAATAATAGTAATAGTGATGCTGACCTTAACAATAATGCATGTCCTCTGTGGGCTTCTGCATGTGTGAAAGCAGTCAAGTATCAAGTATTATTTTATACTGTGTGTGTAAGTTAACAGCACAGTGCTATTTTCTCTTTCATCTGATGAATTCCATCTTTAGAGTTCATCCTGTTTGCACATCAGCATGTGTTCCTCTGATGCATGAGTGTGCTTAAAAAGTTGCTCACATTTGATTTTCTATCGTGGTGGGGACTTTCCATTTGACTTTTATTGTTTTTATACTGAGCTAATATTTTCTATCCCATAACCCGAAACTAACCCTCACACAAACCGTTTTGCACTTTGAGATTTTCAAGAAATGTTTGTTTAATTTGTTTATTAAGCCGTAAGTCCAGTTTTACTGTCCTTCACTATCCACATTCACATCTACATACACAGACATCTTTTTTCAGCTCTCTCTCTGTAAACTCGCTCTTCTTTGGGAGTGTTTACTTCCACGGGATGGAGAGGCAGGTTTAGCATGTGGAAGCGTTCTGCTCAGCATAATGACTGCTAATTTCACAGCAAATAAGTCAACAGAGATTCCTTTGAATCACACACCATTTACAAGTGGCCATGAACAGAAAGCATTCCTCTGACTGGAGCTAAAGCTGGAACTGTCCTCTTATCTATTGAACTGCCATTGAACTGTAGAGTCAAAGTCTTTACCTCTAAACTGAACAGTGTGTTTCTGTATCTCTCACACACATGTAACACTGTCTTACTTTATTCTCAGCTAATGAGACTTACCGGCCTGCTCTGAGTGCACAAAAACATTCCTACACACAAAATAACACTAGAGTGTGTGGTAAACTTTATTCGACCTTTAACGCTTTCTCAGTTATGAAATAGACATTTTAGAGTGCATCTGTCGCTCGTGATTTCACTGAAGATTTAAAATGACAACATACAAATGTTTGAAAAATAACAGGTTGCTGTTTTTATCCCTAAAATGCATTTCTGTTACTGCACTTAAACATATATTTCTATTAACGTAATTTAGTACTTGTTACATTTTTATGATGTCATTCCCTTAGATATAATATCAGAAAGATCAATTATTTTTTAAAGAGGAAATAAGTCACCAAATACTGTTTAAAGAAACGTATGGGACAAAGACAAATACTGTATTTCTTTTTATTTTTTAGAAAAATATTTTAATGTAGAAAAAAGTAATTAATGTAATTTCAATAAAAATAAAATAAAAATAAGTTCTTTCTAGATTAATCATAATAAATTTGTTATTCTATATTTTAACAAATCTCTTTGCATTACACACCAAATAGAGATAAAATGATCAAAATATGTGACTTCAGCGTCCTGTTAATTGTAAAAGTCGTATTGGGGACACAATTGAGAAATACAGGCGCTGTTTCCTTAGAATGAGCCTGATGCTATTCAAATTCGAGATATAAATAATAAATCTGGGGTAGTGTGGATCTCTTCTCACCTATCACACTCATACGTCTGCGTCTTTCATCTCTGAGCTCTGTATGGGGCTCTGCAGCTCTATGGATGTGATAGAGTTTATCACTTGCTCTCGTCTGGAAGTGAAATGGATCACAGACACACTGCTGCACACATTCCCTATTAGATAGTCGCAGACCTAAACAGATAGATCATTCCTTCACGCTCGCATGCGTTTGGCTGCTGAATAAAGAACACGGTCGCTATATCAGGGTGATCTTGGAGCGTGTATTAAATGTCAGTTTTGAATATATCAATGAATTTTAGAAGCAGTGATGAAACACTTGAAATGGCTAATCAGGACCCCCAGCATTTATCCAGCAATCCTTGTGCTTGAGTTATGGATATATCCAAACTGTGAGGACATCTGGATTAAGCTTCTCACCGATCAACTCGAGAGATAACAAATCTTGAAGCTCTTTTTCTCTTAATTTCTCTCTCACTCTGTCTTTCTCCTATCAGACATTGCAGTGGGATTGTGCTCAGCTGGGACAAAAATGCTCTTACCGTTCATTCCTTTGTTTATAGCTGTTTTCTAACATTTGATATACTTCCTAATATTCTATTTAAGGTGTTTCTAAAAGGTTTAGTGGCTCTTGAGATACTGCAGTGACCTGTAGCATACACAGAAAGGGTCACTATAGGGTTTGGCCCCAGTGACAACTTTTTGTACCTTTTTTCTGAGAGCGAGTGTTGTTATACAGGTACGTGTAACCAGTGAGTCTGCATGCTTTTTATTTTATTTTGCTTTTAGTTTTTATTTATTTGAAAACAGTTTTCTGGTAGATATCAACATAATGTTCTGCTCGTAAACACTCAATATGAAGAAGATCACAAAATGATATGCAATACGAAGTTAGAAAAACACATATAACCTAAACCTACATATATCCTAAACTGCAGAATCTGTTGTATAATCTATTGGAATTCTTGAAAAAACTGGCTTTACCAACATTTTTCTAACGACAACTCCAAAAACCTACCTGTACATACAATTCACTGCAATTTTCAGCTAAAATGAACACTAGTGGCTTTTCCACACAAATTATGATCACAGGGAAGACAATCAGTTAATAAAAACTTCGAGCATTTCCTTGCATAATACAATGTTATGACTTCAGAACTCTTTTACCATAATGATTTGTGAACTAATATTATAGAACAAATACATACTCCATGATATAATAATATAATATAATACATAATCCATAATACATAAATACATACACTAATACATTTGTAAATATGATTTGTAAAATAATACATTTTGGCATTTGCATCATAGCCAGCTGCATATGTACAGGTTTTCTAACAAAGTAAACTTGCTCAGTAGTTCACCTGGTACAGCATTGCACTTGTGATATTGTGCGCTGGGGTACGAGTCCTTTGAAATACCAGTCACACTAAAAAGATGTAAATGCAAACTAAAATGGCATGGTTGTTTCAGCAAATGTGTTTCTGTTTCACATCTGCTTCTGTTACCACTATCAGTTATGTTTAGTGTAGGTAGGTAATGTTATATTCAAATGCAATAGAGCATTATCCTTTCAGCACCGCTCACCGGACATTTCCTTATCTAACTGCTGCAATACATACAACCACCAACATCATAAAACATTGCCAGATTCACACTGATCAGATAAAACTGAACGTGCCACTCAGTGTGATTTGAAAGTGTAACGAATTTGTCCAAGATGCAATGTAATATCATTTTGCAGAAATGTTGTCACAGGCATTTTTCCAACGAGTCTACACTGAATCTAACCTCTCGACCTGTTCTGTGGTTTCAGTTTAAAAGTAAGTCATTATTGAGAATCTATTTATTTAAATTATTACTAATGATTATTTAATTGATTAAATAATTAAACTTTAAGTGTTTGACATAGATGGCATGCTGTGTTTTAATGTAATTAGAAACAAATATGCCCAAATAAAGGTAAAAAAAAAAAAAAAACATGCCTGAAAATCTATTACAGGGGGCAGATACTTCCACTTAATGAAAAAGTTAATATATGACACTGTTGGAGACTGACATTAAAATCATGGTGAAATAATAGCCCGAGTGTGTTATTAGACCAGCGTGTGACAGGACTCCGTGCTACTGCACATAGCTGAAATACCCACCAAAAAGCAAACCGCACTGTCCCACAATACGCAACAGATGAAGAGCCAGAGATGTGTGTGTGTGTGTTTGAGGACACCTGTCCCCAAAGCTCACTCCTCTCTACGGCTGTCTCTCACACATCCTCACTAATCGCTGATTTGGCAGCGTTACTCTGACAACATTCCAAGGTCCAGTTTCAGGAGAAGAGCTCTCACACACAAGCTTACACAATTACACACGGACGTACACTCACACGTCAAACACACAGTCATTCTGGGGGCTTTATGTCCCTTTTTCTTAACATGGTCACCGGTTTGAACTTTCATCGCAGTGTTACAGCTGTGAACTCACTTGCGAAATGATGTTAAGACGTAATACTTGTAAAAAAAGTGCTAATATATTAAGAAAAGTTCTCATATCTTACAAGAGGATCTGACAAACGAAAGCCAAGATAGTGATAACGCAATATTTCATAATTGAACTCTTGGACTCGAGCAACTGATTTCATTTAATATCATGTTTCACAATATGGGAACAGTGTAATACACTTTATTTGTAGAGACCTCAAAGTTCGACGTGTTTGCAAGTGCGCAAGAAATGAAAATTAACCCTAAAAAAGCATTTTGATACTAACATACTAATTAAAAAAGTATGCTCTGTAAAAAAATAAAAAAAATAAAATAAAATAAAAACTGCTTAAATACAACTTCATTACCCAAATAATTTTGACTCATCCCTCAGTTTTTAAAAACAAAGGATGTGTAGATTCAGTAAACTTAGTAAGTTCTGCATGCAAAGATACTAGGATGTGATGTACTGTAACTATCCATAAAGCATTTTTAAAGGAGCCAAATTCCAGCTTATTTCTGGATAGCCGGTAGTTCATTCACATTAAAAAGTAATCCTATACCTACAAATGATAATCAAGATAAAATAAAACTTTTTGTTTTACTAAATAATTTGCTTTCAAACTTTCACATTCATGAAACCGTTAGATGTCTATTGTAAGTGGATTACTGTACATGGGTTTTTAAAGACTGAGGGACAAGTCAAAATAATTTTCTGGAGTAATCAGCAGCATGCCACAGATGCTGGCGTTACAGCTTGAGCTGTATTTAAGCCAGAACATTCTTCTGGCGACAAGCATGAAAAGGTACATTTGAGCAGCTCTTTGAGTGTGTCCACAGTGCCTGCTTTCCTGAAACATTCTGGCGTTGTGTTGCAGAGCCAAACGCTTTCACACAGAATGCGTCTCTCTGTGGAAACATCTGGAATTTGAAGGAATTAAGGATGCCAAATATGCTGCCACAAAACCTCTATAGCCAAAGGGCAGAAATAAGAATTATAATTATGAATCTGACTTTTTCAAACTCTTTTCTTCTTGTATTCACAACCTCATATCATCTCATATCATAACAACTTGCAACTATTAATTTTAGGGGCCGCAAATTGCAGCCTGGGTTCACTTGAGTGAGATACAACTTTTGGAACTACTCTATTAATTAGCTACTTAAGGGATAGTTCTCCCAAAAATGAAAATTTTGTCATATTCACTCACCCTCATGTCACTCTGTGAAACATAAAAGAATATATTTTGAGAAATGTGTGTCAATGGAGATAAATGTCATTTGGTTCCCAGTGTTTTCAAAATATATTTTTTCTCTTGTTTTTTTTAATAGAACAAATGTGACCCTGGACCACAAAACCAGTCTTAAGTCGCTGGGGTATATTTGTAGCAATAGCCAAAAATACATTGTATGGGTAAAAATGATAAATTTTTCTTTTATGCCAAAAATCATTAGGATATTAAATAAAGATCATGTTTCATGAAGATATTTTGTAAATTTCTTACCGTAAATATATAAAAACTTAATTTTTGATTAGTAATATGCATTGCTAAGAACTTCATTTGGACAACTTTAAAGGCGATTTTCTCAATATTTTGATTTTTTTTCACCCTCAGATTCCAGATTTTCAAATAGTTGTATCTCGACCAAATATTGTCCGATCCTAACAAACCATACATCAATGCAAAGCTTATTTATTCAGCTTTCAGATGATGTATAGATCTCAATTTCAAAAAATTGACACTTAAGACTGCTTTTGTGGTCCAGGGTCACAAATGAAGAGTTCAGATGCAAAAGCCTCTAAATGCCATCTGAAATTTTCTTCTAAAATGAGCATTTTTCTCAAGCTCCTATATTTATGTTCAGTTATTTCATTTTAATTGCATAGAAAAGGACCTATATATTGCCATTAGAGTAAAATAACTGAACCTAAACATAGCAGCCTGATAAAAATGCTCATTTTAGATGAAAATTTTAGATGGCACTTAGAGGCTTTTGCATCTGAACTCTTCAAATAGTCATATAGGTTTGAAATGACATGAGTGTGAATAAATGAAAATAATAATAATAATACAATTTTTGGGTGAACTATCCATTTAGTTTAAAAATAAATAGTATATTTAGTGAGTTTTTGTTTAGTCAGACTGTTAGTGTTTATTATTTAGTTCAAATCCTGAACATACATATAGTTTTTCTTAGCAAAATGGCAGCTGATCTTGACAGTCAGAGATCACACATTTTCAATGTAGAGAAAAGTGTAAATTATGACAAAATATTTATTTTATAATTTTTTTTTTTTTTTTTTTTTTTTTGGCAGGGGAGGTGAACTAACCCTACTAATAGTCTAGTCCGTGAGTTTGTTTAGTTAGGTCCATCTGTCAGTATTTGTTTAGTTCAAATTCTGAAAAAAATATTTAAATTTTTTATTTAATATTTAAAATGTTTTATTTAATAAACCAAGCAAAATTGCAGCTGATCTTGACAGCCAGTGATCATATACTTTCATTGTAAAGAAAAGAGGTTTTGACGTTGTTCCATAGAAAAAAAGTTAACAAACATTCTTTTTCACCAACAATAACTGTGCGACTTAATTATTGAAGTTAATTATTTTATTTTATTTATTTATTTTGGCAGTGGCATTTACATCCAGTTGGTTCAAAAATCTGAAGTGAATAGACAAGATGCTTCTGCCTTCTCTGTCGTCAGCCAACGGTAATGAGCATGTGGAACAGTCTTCATGTGTCTTACTCTTCTTTTACCATTCAGAACACAGAGTTCACATTCTGCTGTGCTGCCATTTAGACTCAATTCAAATTTCCTAAAGCTCTCTGTAAACTTCTGTCAGTATGGCAGGGAGTCCCTCACCCCAGCCAGCTTCAGTCTGGACTTCAGCCACTTGTCAGAGGAGTCTCCACGCTGACGCTACGTTTGACACATCTCTCCTCTCTCATCCTCTCACTTGCTTGTCATTTTTCCCTTCCGCCTTGCCCCCTCCCCTTTCTCCCATTTTCGCTCTGTGCGTCATAAGCGTTGGTGTCTGCAGTGGCTTTTTAATAGGGGCTGAAAAATGTCGCCGCTTCTGCCGTCCAATGCCACAGACTAACGGTAAACATCTTGTCTGGTCAGAGCGCAGTGCCAGCCGGGCACACACATGCACATGAAAACATGTTTTTACTTTATTAAATTTAGCAAAAAATAGTCAGTGACTCTGGCCTTTCTGAAACCACATCGAAGGTATTAATTATGCTCAGGCCTCCCAAACTCTGCCTCTTATTGCATACCTCAGACCACCGATGAGTGTGTGTGTATGTGCACTACACACACTAAACCAGCAACAATTACAGAAGGGTCTGGCACAACATGAGTCCAGCAAACACACTTATACACAAATCAAATGAATTAAGTGCAGTCGAGGGGAGATTTCCTGCACCCTCTGTTTTTAGGTCTGTTTATGCAGTGAGGCCATTTTGGAGTCTTTCTTTTTGGTCAAAAAAGTATTCAGTGTGTTGACTGAGGATACAGACCAGCACTGGGTACAGAGAGCCATAATCATCCTTACACAACTCGCAAGTCATAGTTACAGGGACGTTATGGTTTTAAAGGCCATTTTTATTTTTAAAACTTAATAGGGGCATTATTTGAAGTTATATCATTTGGTATATCATTTTAAGCGCTCTCAGTGGTTAATTTATAATTTTAGTTTAGTTTATAACCATTTTCCGCTCTCTCTCTCTTACCATTATAATTAAATGTGCCATTTGTTGCTTATAGACTTCCTCTTTCTTCTTGGGGAGGAAGTCGTGGCCTAATGGTTAGAGTTGGACTTGTAATCCAAAGGTTGCGAGTTCAAGTCTCAGGTCCGGCAAGGATTGTAGGTGGGGGGAGTGAATGTACCCTCAATACCATGACTGAGGTGCACTTGAGCAAGGCACCGAACCCCCAGGCGCCGCAGCATAAATGGCTGCCCACTGCTCGGGGTGTGTGTTCACTGCTGTGTGTGTGCAATTTGGATGGGTTAAATGCAGAGCACAAATTCCGAGTATGGGTCACCATACTTGGCCACATGTCACTTCGCTTCTTTGCATGTAATATATAATAAAAGCGGTTTTCCCAGTCCAATATATTCTACATCTCTCCATCATTGTCTTTGCAAAGCCTTTATGATGTCAGAAACCCGACATCAACAGAATTGCAGTCTTTTGAAAGTTTTGAGCTCTGAAAGTTAGTGTATTCTCAGGATATGACCCCTTTAATTCTGACAACTATATATATTATGGTACGCTGATTACAAGGACCCTGAGGTGTTCTCGTATACCCTGAAATGCACGTGAGTCATCAGGTACTTTTTGTGTGTTTATAGTGTATACCACACATAAAGCAGGGAGGGATGGAGTCACAGTGAAAGCTGCGGTGTGGAGTTATCCACAGTTATCTTGTGGCCTATCATCAGCTCGAACAAACACATAGCTTTTGCATTAGAAATATTCCGAAGACCTGTGAAGCGCCCACCATTTTGGGTTTTGTGTGAGCAGTTGTGAAATGGAATCATTGTAGTGATTTTTTCTAAATCTTCTGTACACAAAAACTCATCTTCATCTATTGAACGCCAGCTCCTGCATCATCAGCATCACATGCATGCGTCATGGTACTGTCTTGAATGTGCATCGAAGACTGACATGGAAGAGAAGAAATTGAATAATTTTTTTGTTGTTTTTGCGCACAAAAAGTATTCTCGTAGCTTCATAACATTACAGTTGAACCACTGATAGACTATTTTAACAATGTTTTGCAACAATTTGTGTTGCAAAGATGAACGAAGGTCTTATGGGTTTGGAACGACATGAGGGTGAGTAATGACAGAATTTTCATTTTTGTGTGAACTATCCCTTTAACAATGTCATTTACTTTTAAACTGTAACATTTAGCATGTGCAGGATATTGCTGCATCAGCCAATGTGTTATTGTAGGAAATGAATATAAACATTTGCCAATTTAGTTTTTAATTTACACCCCCTTTTATTCAATACTTTTTGCAACTTCCATTTTGCCAAGATTCTTAGCCAAGAGACTTCTCCCGTAATGCGAGGTAGTGGCAGAATCCATTTTTGTGTTGATTTTGATGTTTGTTTTGTATAATTGTCCTGATGGAAGATCCATGTTACGTGTCGTGTCTGCTAAGGAGGCACACGAAGAGGAGTAGAGGAAACAAAAGTCTTTTATTAATAATCCACAGTAGAATTCCAGGAGCATTGAGTAGCATAACACTTATGGCAAACGAAATAGCAGACAAGGAATGGAGGGTGAACACAGGCTTTAAATAAACGTAATCAAGGGGAAAACAGAATCAGGTGAGAATCTAATTAACCAATGGGGGAACAGAAGAAATTAGGTCAAACATGTGACCGAACGCCCCCTCCCGGAACGGCGCATCCCCGCGCCGACGAAAACAGTCCAACAGAGGAGGGAGGGTGGGGGTTCTGGAGGTGGGCGTGGAGCAAGTGGAGGGCAGGCAATGGGAAAGGGGCAAAACCAAAAGGTCAGTCCAAGGGAGAGTGGAGGGTGGGAGGAGCCAGGAGCAGGAGAAGCCAGGTGGTTATCCAGAGGCCAGCCAGGATGGCGGCCCACGGCGGAGTCGACGGTGGGAGGAGCCATGGTGGAGAATGGTCCGATGACACCAGGGGGCTGACTGATGGAAACTGCGCTGCTGGAGGAGGAGACCCAGGTGGAACGGGGCAGACGGAGGGCCAAGGCGGAGCTGAAGGCTCAGGCGACTGAGGCAGAGGCGGGGATCCGGAAGACCGTGGTGGAGCCGGTGCGACTGAGGACGCAGGTGGAGCCGGAGGGAAGGAGGAGCCTGACAGAGCCGGAGGGATGGAGTGATGAGGCAAAGCCAGAGGAGTGGAGTCCCGAGGTGGAGGATGGTCGACGACTGACCAAGGCGGAGCCGGAGGGACGATGGAGCCCGGTGGAGCTGGTGGGATGACGGTCAACGGTGGAGACGAGGGAGCTAGGAGCCGAGGTGGAGCCGATGGGTCGGAGGACCGAGGTGTAGTCGAGAACTCGGAGGCTGGGAGTGGAGACAGGGGATCCGCACCTCTGAGCGGAGCTGGAGACTGGAAGTCCCGAGGCGGCAGAGCAGAGCGCATGGCAGGCTCTGACTGAGGGTGAGCTGAGGGAATGACAGGCATCAGCGGTGTTGGAGGCGAGGAGCTGACTGGCTTGAGAGGAGGCGGGAGAGGGAACACAGGAGGTTCAGGGCTGGATGGGACCAGCGGAGACACAGGAGATTCAGGGCTGGACGGAACCAGCGGAGACACAGGAGATTCAGGGCTGGATGGGACCAGCGGAGACACTTGAGGGCGCTCTTGAAGCGCGGACTCTTGGATGCGCTCTTGAAGCGCGGAGGTAGGGAGGCGCCTTCGTGGCGCAGGCACTGGGGGGCGCTCTGGAAGCGCGGACTCTTGGGGGCGCTCTGGAAGCGCGGAGGTAGGGAGGCGCCTTCGTGGCGCAGACACTGGGAGGCGCTCTTGAAGCGCGAAGCTGGACGGAACCAGCGGAGACACAGGAGATTCAGGGCTGGACGGAACCAGCGGAGACACAGGAGATTCAGGGACACAGGTTTGTACTTCTCCCCACCAGGAAATCTCTTATTTCCTCTTTATAGTTCCCAGAGATCAGTTGCAGCTCACCCTCAGTCGTAGGAGTGTGGGCGGGGCTTCCCTCCAAGCCCTCGAGTTCCACCAAAACTCCCTCGGCGATGGATGATGTTGCCGGCTCACGATCTTGGTCAGTGGATGGTAGTGGCTCAGTCACAGCGGGCTCTGGCTCTCCGTCTGCAGTGGGCTCAGGCAGTATCTCCGTAGATCGGGGTGACGGCTGGCTGGTCTCTGGCAGTGGTGGAGTGGGGCTGGTGGAGATATGATCCTCCACAGGGCCGACGGTGAAAGCTGACTCGTTGTTCATCAGCACCCACTCCACACAAGCGGCGAAATCCTCTTTGGGACCGTTCGCTGGCAGGCGTGCCTTACACTGCTCGCTCAGGCTGATGATGTAAAAGACACGAGCGAGCGGTCCGGGAAGTGGGTAAGGCACGCCAGATCTAGAAAGTCCCTTGTATGGTCCTCCAGCGAACGGTCCAACTGCTTCAGGCACAGGAGTTGGACTCCGGGCAGATCCATCCCGGGAGAGGACAAAACGAAAAAAAAATAAATAAATAAATAAACAAAGAAAAACGCCACTTAAGTAATTAACTGTTTTCGGTCTGCTATTCTGTTACGTGTCGTGTCTGCTAAGGAGGCGCACGATGAGGAGTAGAGAAAACAAAAGTCTTTTATTAATAATCCACAGTAGAATTCCAGGAGCATTGAGTAGCAAAACACTTATGGCAAACGAAATAGCAGACAAGGAATGGAGGGTGAACACAGGCTTTAAATAATAAACATAATCAAGGGGAAAACAGAAACAGGTGAGGATCTAATTAACCAATGGGGGAACAGAAGAAACTAGGTCAAACATGTGACAATCCAACCACGGCCAATTTGTAAGATTTCTAACAAAGGCAGTCAGTTGGTTGGCACTTGATAGAATCCATGATGCCACATGCAGAAAAATAGGCACAAAACATTAAAGATTCAGTAGTATATTTAATGTGGTCATGGGGTCCTTTTTTTATTCCTCTGTATCCCTTTAAACTCATCTCGCATGTGCCAAAAAGCACTTTTTTAGTTCTGTCTGACCATAGAACCTGGTCCCGTTTGAAGTTCCAGTCGTGTCTGGCAACTGAATATGCTGGAGTTTGTTTTTGGATGAAAGCAGAGGACTTTTTTTTAAAACCCTCCCAAACATCATGATGTAGGTGCTGTTTGATATTTTTTTAGGCTTTCCGAACCCAAGACTCAACTAATTTCTGCAATTTTCCAGCTGTGTTTCTTGGAGAGTCCTTGACCACTTAAACTAACCTTCTCACCGTGCATTAAGATGATATGGACATAAGTCCTCTTGACTTGATTGGAATACATTGCCCTGATTGTTGAAATGGGAATTTTCAATGCTTAATCTATTTTCTTACAGGCTGTTTTTTGACGCTTAACAAGCTTTTGCTGCACATCAGAACTTTGGTTTTACACCTTGAGATGGATGATTCAGGGATTCGGCCTTTGTATTAACTCATATTTATACTTCTGTGAAACAGGAAGTCATGGCTGGACAATTTCATGTTTGTAGTCTCTCTGGTGTGCTAAAATGTATAGCAACTATGACCTAGTACCTATGAATGGGAATATATTTCATAGATATTTTATTCATAAGAATTTCTAGGGGTGCTAATAATTGTGGCCAGTGTATTTTTTTTAAATATATTTTGAATGAAAAACGATGCAGATTTTTTTTGTTCACAACCACCATTGCTCATATTTACCAATAATTCCAACTTTTTTAGGTCTCAATATAAGCTTTGCGTTTCTGTATTTATTGTTCAATTGTTTGTGTGTTACTGTATTTTCTGATTTTACAAAGCAATGATTTTCAGTGATGGAGAGCATGCCATTGACAGAGAAATTTTCATACGGTTTCCTTCAGCAACGCACTGCTCATTCCTTCAAGGCTCTTTAGGATGACTTCAGCATTACTCGTGCCATTGCGTGACCAAACACATTACGCATCTGTACATAAACAAATGTCCTCATTGAAGTTAGCTTCAGCAAAACTAATTATGCAGAAATATAACCAAAAGTTTGAAAGGCACTTTGTAACATACAGATGGCTATGGCAAGATTACAGATCTGACAAATCCCATTGAGAGTCTGATTTTGAAGAGTCTGACTCTGAGGTGACTGATTTCCAGTGAACCCTGAGCAATTACATCCAAGGTACTGCACAGTGGGACAACCTGGTAATAGGGTGACAGCAGTCAAAAATGACATGCAGGGAGGAAAAACGAGAGAAATCGAGGCTGGTTGGAGTCAGAGAACCCTGCAAGAATGAAAAAAAAGAGGTGTAAAGGAATGAGGGATGCAAAGCCTCCCCCTGAGCAAACAGCTCTGAATCAGACACACCAATTTAGACCTGGCTCTCTCAAACACATTTGTGAAAGGAGCTCTTGAGCTGCAGAGTGAAGTCCACGCACACGAGCGCACACACACATATCTAAAGGCACTGAATGAGTCTCTTCAGAGCTCTAGGGAAGCAGGATGTTCCCCTTCAGGACATATTTGAGTCTTTCAGCTCTGGAGAGCCTGCAGGACTCCAGCAAACAAACACTCACAGTCACAAGTGCAATTTGTGTGACGGTTTGTTCTAGTCCAAAACTTAGTAAGTTTTTGTGTTTTTCAGAACTTAGTGGCACAACATTATTCCTATTATGACGACTAATTATTCTATTACATTATTGTATTAAATTATACAGTATATTACATATATAATACACACATTTACGTTTACTTGCCGTTTCTTTGTAATTATTCATGAATTTTTCTAGCAATATCTCAGTGAAAATGGTTTCAGAGTAGATTCTACACCAATTTATTTCTCCTGCTCTATGTGAGTGTGTTATATCTGCAGTTTCTTTGTGATTATTTCAAGTAATTAGATATAGTCCCATGTATGAATTGCCAGTTGCTGAGTCATGCACCCTAGCAAAATCACAGTGCTACTTTTGTATGATTTTGTGCGGTTTCTTTTTTTCATACCAATGTCAGTTAGAATCGCTAATTGGTGTCATTAGCAACTTAGGCTCTATTGACAGCATTTGATATGGCATTGTTGGTTTGGTAATACTGCTGTCAATAAGGCTTAAGTTGCTAATGACACCAATTTGCTATTACATCAACAAACAGGTTAATTAGTGTCATTATACGACTTAGCTTGACCACTGACTGTAATAAATTGGCCTTGGAGGACTTCAGTATTTTATCTCTCTCCCTATATATATAGCAAAGAAATGAAAATGTCTCAGAAGAGTAAGGAAAACAGTAAGATGCAAACAAAATGCTAACTAGTAAATAAATGAATGATGATTTATTATATTAAATTGTTGTTGTATTACATCGTAATAGAATATATGTGACCCTGGACCACAAAACCAGTCTTAAGTGTCAATTTTTCAAAATTGAAAAATTTTCCATTGATGTATGGTTTGTTAGGATCGGACAATATTTGGCCGAGATACAACTATTTGAAAATCTGGAATCTGAGGGTGCAAAAAAATCTAAATATTGAGAAAATCACCTTTAAAGTCGTCCAAATGAAGTTCTTAGCAATGCATATTACTAATCAGAAATTAAGTTTTGATATATTTACGGTAGGAAAATTACAAAATGTATTCATGGAACATGATATTTACTTAATATCCTTTTGGCATAAAAGAAAAATCTATAATTTTGACCCATACAATGTATTTTTGGCTATTGCTACAAATATCTCCACGCAACTTAAGACTGGTTTTGTGGTCCAGGGTCACATTTTTTTTAACCCATAAGGTCATCCTGATCACACTGTCAGGGTTAATTTTGCATTAATGATTAAATAGCTGCACATTATCTATAGTTATTTTTAAACCTAAATATATATATATTTTTAATTTGACTGAAAACTAAAAAGTGAAAGTAAAGTTTTGGAAAGTAAAGTTGCTTCACCACTGCTGACATGTTTATTTGCTGTAATTTATCCATGATGTGTGCACAAAATGTATCCACCTTATTTTTCAATGTGGAAGCAAGCCGTTTTCTGTGAATGTGCGAGACTTCCGGTTCATTAGCCAAGTAGGGAAATAACGAGAAGAATAACAACGGTAAAACTGTTTGCAATAACAAGCAGTTGGTTGATATTGGTTGATAAGCAATTGCTTGGTTTGACTGCCATGATGTAGCTACACTCAAAGAGGAAAAACTGTACTTACAGTATGCCAGTAATGAGATAAGACCCAATTACTTGCTCATTCTTTAAGTTGTATATAATACACTGTCAGAAAAAAAGGTACAAAAGCTGTCACTGGGACATTACCCTTTCAAAAGTATACCTTACTTACCCATAAAAGTTGCATTTTAGTACCTTAAAAGTACAGATTTGTACCTAAGTTAGTATCTAAATGATATATATCAGTGCTTTTTAAAAGGGTACTGCCACAGTGACAGCTTTTGTACCTTTTTTTCTAAGTGTAATAAACAAAATTGTCTTTAGCATACATGCTAGTTAGTATGACATAGGAACTTAAATTTATTAGGTTGGTTAGAAAAAGGCATTTGTTTAATAAACTTCTTTTGTTCTTGTACTAAACTAATTATGTGTTAATAAAATTGTACTAAATTTAATTGTTTATTGAACTTTTTTTTTTTTTTTTGAGTGAAGCGCTATTTAAATGTCAGTGTTTCAGTTAATTTCAAATATATATATTTTTTTGTCATTCAAATATTTTTGCCTACCGAAATTTCAACGCATAAGTTTCAAAATGTACTTTCTTTCATTGCAATTCAATGCAAGATATCCTTATCAAATTATTCTCTCCCACTCTTGATAATTATTGACTAAATGTGACCCTGGACCACAAAACCAGTCTTAAGTCGCTGGGGTATATTTTTAGCAATAGCCAAAAATACATTGTATGGGTCAAAATGATCCATTTTTATTTTATGCCAAAAATCATTAGGATATTAAGTAAAGATCATGTTCCATGAAGATATTTTGTAAATTTCTTACCGTAAATATATCAAAACTTAATTTTTGATCAGTAATATGCTTTGCTAAGACAACATTTAAAGGTGATTTTCTCAGTATTTAGATTTTTTTGCACCCTCTGATTCCAGATATTCAAATAGTTGTATCTCGGCCGAATATTGTCCAATCCTAACAAAGCTTATTTATTCAACTTTCAGATGATCTCAAAATTTTGACTTATGACTGGTTTTGTGGTCCAGGGTCACATATAAACCTGAAATACTGAGTGTGGCCAGTATTGATTTAAAAAGAATGTGACAAGCAAGCACTGGTTTTGTTGTGTTTATTGAAAAGGTTTTGATTGACAGCATAATTCCGTCAGGCACAGACTGATAGAGTGTAAAGAGTTTAACAGCTCGGAAGGGGCGCAACTGAAACAGAACGGAATGTTCCACAGATACAGAGATATGGAAAAATAACACAAAACACTGTTAGTCAACTATTCCATTCTTTTGTTAAACAGAGAGGGATGCAGATGCTGAATGCCTTTAATTCTGCAAACGTGTTACCTCACCGCATAAAGAAAGAAATCTACCTGGAATGCAATGCAATTCTTCTGTAAGAAAATACTGTAAAGAAGCTTTCATCCCTATTAAAACAAAAACACACCTATATAAAATCTACTCGACATATAACAATCATTTGCAAATTTAAATCTATAACTTAATTTAATATCTTAATTCTAATAAGAGCTGAATGGCACTATCAAATAGAGCTTAAGAGGAAAAAACAAATGTGTAAAATGAAAGTGTGTCGACATCAGACCAGTATTGCTCAACATCCAGCCACTTCAAAAGTGCTGGGAAACACATTGTCCTTTGAAACTGTCTGGATGTTCATTGTAAACATTTATGAAAACTTTCTTCAACCCCTAAACGCATCTTGGCTCTACCTCCATCCCAAAACACACAAGCATGAAGGAATGCTGTCCTTTTGAATAAGAGAAGGTCATGGAAGCAAGCGGATGAAGGAAAAACAAAACAAAACAAAACATAAATACAAGGAAATAAATAATGTGGGTTTGTGACAAGGAGGGAGAAGGACCAGCAACATTGTTTGATATGTTTGAAACAATGCAAAAGGGCTGTCAGTAGTAGAGCGAAGGATGCGGAGGTGAGCCAGAGGTTACAGGTTGTACAAAAAAAAAAATAAAATTACCAAGCTGAGAGCGATCACTTGCCCTGCCATCCCACACCACCAAACAGTAAACGAATGACTCCACACGTAATGGACAAACACTCTAAACACTGTATCCAACAGAACATGATGTCCCTCAGCTGGAAGAAGAAATTAGAGAACAACGTCATCCGTATCTTTAAGAACCCAATCTGAGACTTAAGGTAACGAAGTGCCTTACACATATTTACTCATTTCTCATTCGAAGAAACACCCTGCTTGTATCTTTTCTTGATGTGGCCGTACATTCAAACCATACGTCGCAATATTCAGCCACTCAACTCCCTCCCAGGCACTTGACAAGTACAAAAATTCAATGGTTTGCAGGAGGAGGGAGCGACTGCTTCGCTCGGCACCTGTACAGTCACCTCCTATCAAATCTACAGTTTTCGTAGTTTAGCAGCAAGCGAATCATCCTCTTTTTTCACCCATTATATATTATTGCCGGCTTTCTGCTTGAATGCAATTGTCTGAGGACACCCTGAGACACGACCAAGCTATCCCATAATGCTTCGCTTAGATTCGCAGGGCCAGAGACACTCATCTGACAACCATGCACGCTAGAGTTGAATAGCAATAACGGTTCTGTACTCATTAACATAAAACTCAGAGCAGAGAGAAAGATTTTGGCACTTCGCAAACACACCGACCTGGAGGATTACCTCAAAATGTTATTATACATATTCATTAGCAAAAGAGCAAATAAGAGCGACAAACTCATAATATGGTTTCACCATATATCTATATGCCATGGTAGGTTTTACCCACATAGCACTCCTTCATATCATAGAGCTGGATGAAAAGACCACAGCGCTCATAATCAGAGAAAACCAACACTGTTTTTTGAAATACTGTAGTGAACGGATCTCATGCATGGAAGCCCAAATATGGAGATTTTTTATTTTAATATACAAAAATGATGAAAAGTGCTTTAAGTGTGAGTCTGACTGGAGTTAAAAATACACACTGGTGCAGTTTCCCCAAGAAGATCAGAAGCACTTGTGGTCCTTTTATCATTAAATTCAATACTGAAATACGGGCAAAGCAACTTCTGGCGTACTTGTTTCGTGTTTAGAATTCATAATTTCGTCATTTTGCTCTGTTGATATCGCCAATTAGCTTCTCATACATTCTTGTCACTGTAAACTAAGAAATGGAAGAAAACAAGCAAAATAAAATAAAATACAACCCACCGGTTGAAATCTTGCACTTCTGTGGTAAATAACTTACAAAATTTGTTTACAGTACCAAAACCCGACTATAATTTTAGACCCCCTTAAAAACCTTACGTCTATAAATAGCTTTACAAATATACATGTTAATTCAAATAAAACTTTTGTTTTGCTTTTTTAAGATTAAATGTTTACATGATCTCAACAGTGTATGCTCACTTGCTCTTAAAATGTCATTCTTTCTTTTTTTTTCTTTAGTTTTTTTTTTAAGTACACTGCTACTGACTGCAATATGATACATATTTATATCTATATATTTACAATAAAAACTTTAAGATACATACAAAGCACACAGTTATATATCTTCTAATTAAATCTCACATCTAGGAGACCTTTCTCTCTTTTCTTTTCTTATTAAAAAAGGATGAAAAATGTTCTTTGTGAGGAGTGGAGAGGAGAGACTGGCCATGGGTTTGATTCTCACTCCAGTCAGATATTGCTGTAAAAACACTTCCTGTCCATGTGTGACAGGACGACTCTGTCTGTCGCTTCGGGATCGTGTTGTAACAGTGTCGATCCATTCTTTTTGTTTCCTGTCCAGCAATTTGTCTGTTTTTTTGGTAGGCACGGAATGGTTTGACCCTTCTGCTCGCGCAAAGGAAAAACGAAACTGGCCAAATATAAAAATAGGAATTCTCTTTTCATAGACAAAAAGCTGAATAATGATTTGGAAGAAAAGGAGCTGAAGGAGAGGGGTGTAATCCGTCCTTCAGACCTGTGAACAGTTGGAAGTCTGAAGCTTCTCGTTGAGCATTTCATGAGATCCACACTGAACCAGGAGCCCCGTCTGCACTGCCGCCACATGCTGGTCCAGTGCAGCGAACCGGAAGGTCCCCACAAACCACCATTTCTGTCCTAGGCCCTTATGTTCGTATGATCCCATTGCTGTGGAGGTGATGTTTAGGGAGGCAGGGCTCGTCAGGTAAAGGGTCGTGAGCAAACACAGAGTCGTCGCCGGAGGAACAGGTGCTGTTGGAGTCTGGACAGGTAGGGGAATACTGTTCAAATGGCACCGACAGGTCCAGATACTCCTGATGGATCAAACACACATAAACAAACACACATCAGAATTGGCAAGTTCAGGTTAATAAGAGTTAAGGTGTTTGGTTTTCTGCACTAGAGCTCTTACGTCAGTGGAGGTCATGGAAAGAACCCTGTCGTGATCCTCCACCAGCTGTCTGAACGTGGGTCTTTGTGAAGGAACAGCATGCCAACACTCCCGCATAATCATGTACCTGCACAAATCACAACACAAAACAATACAAGCATTTAATATGTGCCAGACATAAAAAAAAAAATTATATTGATGGGCAATAGGTGTGTCCACGTCATGTCGGAATTACTGTAATTACGAGATTCCGACTTGTAAAAAGCAGACTTGTAATTACGTTTAATAACTCATAAACTGACTTTTCCGAGAGCACAAGCGCAAAAAAAACAAACTCTAAATGACATTTTAACAACATCAGAGGTAAATGTAGTTAAGCATTTTTCTTGTAAAATGTTATGTTTAATTCCTATTGTTACTATTGTTAATATCTTAATAATGTAAGAATAGTCTAAAAGTAAACGATAAACAATACAGTTGAATAACTATCTAATGTCCTGCTAAATAAACTAGCTTAGGCATTTGCACAATGGCTGTTACTTCTTGTATTGAGGGTTTGTCTATTACTCAAATTTCACAGATTAGCTGCCATATAAACATTATTTTGAGTGTGAGGATGTGAACAGATTTCAAGTAGAACGTCTGGATTGTCATCTAGCAAATACGGTAATTAGGACATGGAGTGAAGGCAGCAAAATATTGAATTGCAACTTTTCTGATAAAAATACATGAAAAAACAATGCATATTTTTTTAAAGAGTTCAGGCATGCTTGTTTGTACAGCTGCACAATTTGTCCAAAAATGTTTTATATTATTATTATAAATAAATAAACAAAAAACAATTTTTACTACTGTAATAATATTATTTCACTGTAAAATAAAGGAGTATTTGAGCTCTCACAATACTAATTATTTTTTTGACTACCTTAATTTCTACATTTTGAATTATTTATCTTCTCTTCTTTTTTATTTTTAATTAAATTGTAGCTTTTGTGATTTAATAATTGCACTAAACCATATTGGTATTATTAATCGTTCAGCCCTACTTTACAGCTTTATTTTAAGAGAAGAATAAAAAGGTTTTAAGAGTTTTCTAGATGAAAAGCAAAGAAGATCAAAAGCGTACAGTTCATGAGTGCAGTTTGCAGGTTTGTCCATCCGATGACCCTCCTTCAGCAGTTTAAAGAGCTCCTCCACTGGGATACCTGGGTACGGTGAGCCGCCCAGTGTGAAAATCTCCCACAACAACACTCCGTAAGACCACCTGAGATGCAAGAGAGGTCACAGTTCAGAGCAAACAAGGGGCAACAATCACACATTTACAGTACAGTACAAAACATAAGTCTTATGAACACTTGTTAGGCTTATATATGCTGGTTGTCTCTCTCTGGGGTGTAGATACTTGGCAGATGTGAGAGAGGAGTTTTGTTGGTTCTCACTGAGGCTTATAATGTATGTTGGTGATATGAGACGTGAGTCTATTAAACTAGAGCGAGTGTGTGTGCGCACATATGTGTATGTGGGTGAGTGTTATCACAAGCTGCTCTGTTAACTCAGGGCTCTTTTGTTTTGGCCCAATTCCTCCCACGCCACCACTGAGCAGTGCTAATCAAATTAGCCACGCTAAGAGACAACAGGAGCTATGAGCCAGCTAATGCTACCCAGCCAAACACACACACACACACACACACAGTCAGTTAGAAGCCTTATGGGGGCTGAATAATTGGCTCGTCATTATATCACTATCCGTTCATTAGCTTTATGTTGGAGTCAAATCTCATTTACGCCCATCAGCGTGGTGCTCACACAAACTCACACACATACAGAGCAGATCGAGTGAAAGAAGGGCTCACTGCTCGTATATCATCGAATAAGTACAGCCTATAGGCAGAGGCAAATTATATTATTCTATTAATGCTGTCTCAGGCCAACTGTGATTAAAGAGTATTTAGACATATTGGAAAGTGCAGCTCCGGGTACCAGTCTGAGTTTGATGAATGAGTGTTCGGTCTACTGAGAGAAAGTGTGTAGTATACTAACATACTAATCAAAACCTGCTGTGCAAACACAGACACACACACTACCGTTCAAAAGCTTAGGGTCAGTGAGATTTTTTATATATATATATATATAATTGAACACATTTATTAATCTATATAAGGATGCATTCAATTGATCAAAAGTGACAGCAAAATAAATGCTGTTTTTCTGAAATTTTCATTCATCAAAGAAACCTGAAAAAAATATCACAAAAATGTTAAGCAGCACAACTGTTTTCTTTGATAATAAGACAATAATAATAACATTGATAATAGTAAGAAATGTTTCTTTAGCACTAAATGAACATATTATGATGACTTCTGAAGGATCATGTGACAATGCTGAAAATCCAGCTTTGCATCACAGGAATAAATTACAGTTTATATTTAAATTGAAAACAGTTACTTTAAATTGTAATGCTATTTTACAATACTGATGTTTCTACTGTATTTTTGGTCAAATAAATGCAGCCTTAAGATCATAACTTTCCCACATTTCTGAACAATAGACTAGATGCAAAAACACCAATGTTTCCTATACAATTCAGATTATATATGCACACACACACACACACACACACACACACACACATTTATATTTATGTAATAACATATTTGTGCTGATCCATTACATGATTTTTTTGTGAATTAGACTACACTAGTTATGCTGTTTGTGGGGCAGTCATGGCCTAATGGATAGATAGTCGGACTTGTAACCTGAAGGTTGCGGGTTCGAGTCTCAGGTCTGGCATTAATTGTCGGTGGGGGGAGTGAATAACCAGCATTCTCTCCACCTTCAATACCACGACTGAGGTGAGACCCTTGAGCAAGGCACCAAACCCCCAACTGCTCCCCGGGGCCCGCAGCATAAATGGCTGCCCACTGCTCCAGGTGTGTGTTCACTACTGTGTGTGTGCACTTGGATGGGGATGGGTTAAATGCAGAGCACAAATTCTGAGTATGGGTCACCATACTTGGCCACCCGTCACTTCACTTCACTGCATGTTTATTGTTGAGCGCAGTCAGCAAAGAACAGAAAGATGCGTTGTCTTTGTTTTATTTAAAGGTTCTCAGCCCTTTTAATGTTTTTTTTCACATCTCTGAACATCGCCAGTGAATTCCAGTGCAGGAAACACTGGCACACTCTCTTGGATGGCTTTGATGCTATCGTTGCAGGGTTATGGTGTTCACTTGCATTCCTTTACCGCTTGATGAACTTTATGAACAGATGGCATGAAGTGATGGAGGGAAAAAGAAGAGGTATGCATGGCAATGTAAACTCACACATCACTCTGGTGCGTGTAGACGCGGTCGAACAGTGCTTCTGGTGCCATCCATTTGACGGGCAGACGACCCTGAAAAGACACAGATCAGTCAGAACAACAGTGGTGCTGACCCAGCAAGACATACAAACGCCCAACGAACATCAACAGGCCTGCAGTTTAATCTCCTACTGTCCTATCTAATACAAATACACTTCAGCAGTCCGCGCCAACATCGTTCCGCTCTCCAATGCTCTCTAATCTCCAACTGTCCCATCCAATATCCAAATACTTCACCAGCTACACCCCACATCTAAAACCCGCCGTCACAACACCTAACAGTTCCATTAAACACATTCCGTTTATTGTACCAGTGTTAGGGAAGCTAAGATGATCTTGCTACAAGTCATTATAAGCATATTTAAGGTAGTTCAACTATATTAAAACCAACCGTTTAAAATGGAGAAAGCACACTACATGCTATTAACAAAAATGTAACTACACCGAAGGTATATAAGCAATTTCATTTAAATTATAACATATAATAAGTGCTGGGAAGTAATTGATCATGTAATCTGGATTACGTAATCAGATTACAAAAAATAAGTACCTGTAATTAGATTATAGTATATTTTAAAATGCTCATTATCAGATTACAGTTACTTTTTTATGGATTACATATTATTCACACAAAGGTAGTAAATTATTTATAATTTACTGACACTCCCTAATTATTCTTTTTTCTCTTTTGAGATGTACTTTCCAGAAAATCCTACTGTGTTTAATAGCATTTAGCTTTGACTATATTAACAATATAGAATGGCCATTTAAATGTCATGCAAATAAATTGGTGATCCATGCTTTTAAAATTGGGGACAAAAGCACCTCTCAATGAGTTAGGCCATGTATGTGATGGATAACTATGCATGTTACTAACACTGCTGTTATATATAGCTGTGAAACACTGTATCTCCATCATATCCAATGACTTTTACTAATTACTGATTTGGACAAATGTCTGGACAAACATATAAAAGTAAATAACATAAAAATCGAAAAGTACTCAAACAGTAGTCAGCATACATTACCTAAAATGAGTAATCTAACAGATTACGTTACTAACTACATTTTTTGAAATGTAATTTGTAATCGGTAATGAACTACAATTTGCCAGCACTGCCAATAATTTTCAGATTACATGACTGAAAATAGTCAAGTCGCTATTTTCAATCCCAAATTTATATTCTGCTACAAAAAAGACACAGGAATGAGTTTAGAATGAGTTCTACCTACACAAAAGGTGCTGATTCAAATGACTCGTGTGTCAATCTTTTTTAACCAGCTCATCACAATGAATTAACTTTTTAAAATGTTACAGTGCTATGTGCTGGGTTTTTCCACAGCTAAGCTAATGTCATGTTACTGAAAATGTAGTGAAGTTACTGTAGCAGCACCCCTAGTTTTAGCTAGTACTGCATTTCACAATGTACTGCAGGCCAGGTAAACTGTGATGTGTTCAATACTGCCCAGTCCTCTCTAATACCCACACGTTCTTATTACCAACTCCAGACCTCAATCAACAGTTAATTAATTTATGACAAGTTGCTCATAAACGCACCTTCAAAAGTTCCTAAACTAAGCACACACAAAATTCAAAACCTGCAGCCTTGACATTTGAAATACATTGCATAACCACATCCGCTGTGTTTCAATCCAATGCCACCCAAGAGCTCTATCCTTCAAGCATTCTGAGATTGATAATAGTGTCGACTTACGTTGGTGGTCTTCTTGTAGTAGTCAATGTTGTGCACATCTCTAGCCAGGCCGAAGTCTGCAATCTTCATTACATTGTCCTCGGTTACCAGAACATTCCGGGCCGCAAGATCCCTATGGATACACTGGCAACACAAACAGAAAGAGCACCATCTTTTATGCTCAAGTCTGATAAATACACTCTATGACGTACACATCTGGAAAATAATAACTAGCATCCGTAGACAGCATTTATAAACTTTATAAACAATTCAAGCATATTAAATTATTTCTATTTTAAAAAGTTTACAAACTGAGATAAGTAGATGTGTTACCTTCTTTGAGGCCAGGTACTCCATACCCCTGGCGACCTGATAGGCGCAGGACACCAGATCCTTAAATGTCAGAGTTTCATTTGGGATTTTACAAGTGTCAAACGAGTAGTCCATCCCAGGTGGCCTTCTCGCCCGCAAGTATTCCCTAAGATTTCCTTTAGAGGCATATTCCACCAGCACATACAGAGGACCTGCGTGAACACAGTCAGAAACTATTCAGTCAGAAAAATCTAAACTAACAAAAACTAAACATAATGGAAAAAAGGCCTGGATACTGCATACTGACCATCTTGTGTGCACGCTCCCAGCAAGTTGATGATGTTTTTGTGTTTTCCAATCATCTTCATCATCTCCATTTCAGACACAAGGTCCGAGAGGTCCTTATCTGTGCCGTCATCTAAGAAAACAGTAAAATATTATTACAATTTATAAGAACTGTTTTCTGTTGTAATATATTTTCAAATGTAATTTATTCCTGTGATTACTCCAATTTTTAGTGCCACATGATTCTTCAGAAATCATTCTAATATGCTGATTTGGTGCTCCAGTAACATTTCTTATTATTATCCATGATGAAAACAGTTGTGCTGCTTAATATTTTTGTGGATTTTTAATTTTTTTTTCAGATTATTTGATGAATAGAAAGTTCAAAAGAACAGCATTTATGTGAAATAGAAATCTTTTTCAGAAAAAAGTTACTGACCCCAACATTTTGAGCGGTAGGATATATTATTAGTATATTAGTATTTATTATTTAATTACAGTTAAGCACACTCACTGTATTTATTTGTGCTCTGGGACTGATGTTTCTTTTAAGTTTTTGACATTCATTCATAAGTTAAGACAGTTGATTGATTTCTTATGCAGTAAACAGCAAATATAATTTATACTATCTGGACACACACTCACCTTTGAGCATCTTGACAGCAACAGTGAGAGGTTTGTTGGGTTTCTCTTTGTCAATCCCAATGGCTTCAGCCATCACTACCTGCCCAAAGCAACCCTCTCCCAACGGTTTTCCCAGCGTTAGTCTGCAACAGAATCATCAATCAGCAAGGGACCAAACCCATATTATTACGGTCATTTGATGTTCACTTCAGCTTGTAACTCACTTAGTACGTGGAAACTCCCACTTGGGGTCAGAGGGCAGTTCAAGTTCAGAAACGTTGGGCAGCATGGGCCCATCGCTGGATGACAGGCGGGCGATCCGGACCAACGGGGTGTTTGAATTCATGGAAGAGTTAGATTCCAAGGACACCTGCTTGGGTAAAGAATAAAAACAGCATGTTATTGTCCCTGAAAGAGAATAAGACAGTGAGAATAAGAGCGAGACAGAGAGAGAGAGAGGAAGGCTCAAAATGTCTATTTTAAGAAGATCATCTTCTCTGAAGTGTTGTGTGTTGCAGACAAAAACATGGTGTCTGTTCCTCAGAGGAGTGCTTCTGACAGAGAGAGGTTTGTTGCTGTCAGATCTGCACATAATGGACCACAGAAGACTGCGTGAAGCAACATTTCACTGCTGCCATGCACACATAGCTATGATCTGGAGGTTTGCTGTTGTCTTGTATCCAAAAAGGTGCTTGTGAGCCACCAGCCCAACTGGCTCTCTTTTTTCTTTCTTCCAACTAACATCAACGGAATCATCATAATGTAATATTTTCATCCAAATCTGTGGTTTCTCTCCAGCATTGATTTGCATCTTTTTAGCTATCCATAACTGTCTTTGCACAAGAATCAACACACAATGTATGCTGAATGTCACGACAATGGCATGTTTGCCTTAACTTGAGCTCTATTCTTTTAGTTCCTTTAAGAAATGCAAATCTGTGTAGACTTTCATGAGACACTGAGAAAGTATGTCAGCAGTAGGAAGATCAAATTGTTTGACAATGACATCTCAATATTTTCTAAACTCAGAACTACCTCAAAATACACACCTACACACACGCACACTATTTGAATGAAAAAATAAAAAATGAAAAAACACTGCAACATGATTATGTAGCTTGCGTTATTTCCAGTGTGACATTGTCAGGCTTTGATTGTTGGAAATAACTTGAGGGAAAAAGAAGAAGAGATTGAGAGAGCGACAGAGATTAGAGAGACAGTGTGTGTCAGCTGCAGCTGCTGCGATTTAAAATGTTTAAAACAACTGAGAGAGAGCGAGTTTCACCAGGAGAGAAACATGATATAAACACTGGCAGTCTCCAGGAGAGCATGAATATCCCTCTGCCACATCACATCTATGACATCCACACAGTATGTCTTCATAGACACCAATAGCCCAAAGACATACTACAACAGCATTACGTTAAAGAGAGAAAGAAGATAGGAAATAAGCTGATCAAATCTTGTATCTACTTTCTGTTACCTGTCTCTTGAGGGGGAATTTGGACAGTTTTTGAACGGGTGGTGTAGGGAGAGTCTTCTGTGTATTCATCCGCATACGGCAGAGGATAATGATGACCATGGTGAGGATGAAGAGCACACAGCCCGTCACGTAGATGAGGATGTCCGCATAGTCATCCTCTCTCTCCATCTCCACCGCTGACACAGAGCACAAGAGCACAGATTAGACATGCGGTGATGACACTATGAGACAAATGTACCAATGTGTTGCACTATAGATGAAACAATGACTGTTGTGAATGGTGTTATGTCTGAATTATATTCATACAACACACCTTTATAGTATTTAGAACATACTTTCTAAACGGCTGCAAATTGAGTACTTATTTAAAAGAAGTACCTACTCAGAAATATGTGAATTTTGGACACAACGATTGATTGAAATGTTTTAAAATTTTCAGGGTCTGAGTGCTCAACAAGTGCCAAATGCAAGTAAAATTGGCTGAGCTTTGCTTTGATGAGAAAATAACTGATTTTTTACTGGGGACTGCAACATAATATGTAGCGTAATCACATTGTGATAATGTCTGATCCTCACTGATGTAAGCAACACAAATGATTCAAAGACATACACACCATTTTTCAATGGCCAGTAAATTTTCTCAGTTCATCCACCTATGTGGAAAAAGGTTCATTTTGGACCCTGTTTATTTCTAATACACATAACCACAAAATTCAGTTTATCAACTTGAATAAAACATGAAACCCAACTTAAATTGGCTACTAACTACAGCCTCGAGACTTTCATTTAAAAAGAGAGTAACTTTAGAAATAAGCCCCACTAATGGTTAGATTAGAGATCGTGTTATTGTTTTATTCAAAGTTATAAAGCAGAAAGCCTGCAGTTAATTTACAGCCACCTTACAAACTAATTAACATGCTAACAGGTACAAACATCCCATAATGCCCCTCTCTCCGGGAGGCTTATTTGGCACTTGTGTGATGAGCCCCACAGATAGAGTTCAGTGGCTCTACACGAGACGAGCGATTTTAATTACAGCAGCAGAACGGAGAGCAGGATAACAGGATGAGCGCAGAGGATGTAAGAATTAATGAATCGGGCCTCCCAGATACTGGGACTGTGTGCCATCAGTAAATACTCCAGTAAACACGACAAGCACTTCCATCACAAGCCCATGTGTTATCGAGTGGAAACAGTCTGTGAGGAAAAACCCATCATCCGTCTTTTTTCTCTGCATATGTCATGTTTAAATCTGAAAACAATTACAAACTACCGGGTTGTTTTTCAGAGGACTTTAGTCAGGGTGGCATATTTAATTTGACGTGAGTAAAAACGAGACTGCCGTCTGCCCTGGCTAAGGTCCATAGAGAATATCACTGAAAACATTTCAAAAACATTTTAACCGCAAAACTATGAACATTCAAGGACAATAGAGAAAATAGGAAGTGTGGAGAGATGGGAAGAAAAGAAGTGAAGAGAAACCCCAGAAAGTGAGACTAGTGTACCTGGTAACACTGTAAGCCAGGCAGAGTGATGGTTAAAGCCAATCGAGTTCCCTGCCAGACAAGTGTATTGCCCCGCATCCTCAAAAGACACATTGGTCAGGTAGAGAATCTCCAGCTCTTTATCCGTAGTATTTATTCCCGCAGTCTGGAAAAGCAGGGAGAGATGGAGAGAGAGAGACAGATGCGTAAACCACAACCCTTGGGAAAAGAGCAGCCCCTACACCGGGAGGAAGATCTGAACGAGAGTTAACCCATCACCAGTAACCCAGAAATCCCACAATCCTGCATATGAAGAGATGACCTAGAAGCAAAGTAAAACCCCGAACCCTGGTGGAAAATTCAACGCCCCATCAGCAGCAGCAGGTCACATTAGTGTTCATCCAGATCTGTTTGAGGTGCAAAGAAAAAGAGCGGGGAGGAATATTACCAGCTTTAAGCCTGATTTAACCTCTCACTAGATAAAACTGACACCTATTTATGTAGAAGTGTGTGTCCCGGTACTCAAGAGAGCTGTGTGTAGTGTAGGAGAAAATCAATAAGAAAGTGCGTGTGGCACAGTCTCAGCTCCTATTAAACATGCTCTTGTTGCATTGATTGGGGAAGAAGAAGAAGCGAGCATTTAAATGATGCAGACACACACTTGCCTTACATAACAAGTCCTTGAATCAGGTCACCTTATTTATTGTGTGAAAAAGGGACAAGAAGAGCAGGGAGAAATAGAGAGAGTTTAGGGGAGTTTGACTCTACGCCACCAAAGTCTTGATTGACATCAGCTGTTTGGAGAGAGATTATTACCTGGCTGGGACACCATGAGCCAGAACGTATTCTCTGACATGCCTACAAAGTTGTGGGCTCTGCACCAGTACTGGCCTGCATCTTTTTCTGACACATTATACAGAGTCAGCATATCGTGGGCCTCTTTTACCTTACTGACAAAACTCTGCAGAGACACACACACACACACACTTAGTCAGAGGCGAGCATGTTCACACATGAACAAACACTTAATGATTTAAAATGCTACCGCAGCTTGTTCTACCACTTTTTAAAGATGCTGATACACTTAGGGGCAAATTCACAAAACAGTTGCGCCACTCTGGAATTTTAGTGCGAAAACCTAGTAACCTCCCAAATCCAGTTTAACCAGGCATTATCTGCACTAGTATAGGAAGATGAACAGTACTTGAATTTGAACTTGAAAGACTAAATAAATTTTCAAAAAAACATTGAAAGTTTTAAAATTATTTATGATTTCAAAAAAAAAAAAAAACTACTTCATTACAGTCAAATTCAAATTTAAATCAGAATTCCTGTTTGCTACCTCAATTCAAATGCACAAACTGAACCGAAATTTCTCAAGAATTTGTTTCTGAATGGTGTTTATCACTGTACATCATTAAAATTTAAATTAACTCATTGTCATTCTTTTCAGGTCAAACATCTTCCTTCTAACTAGGCTTCTTATAGATTGTGGCTTATTCACAAAATGTAGAGCAATTAATGTTACTCTATTATCAATGAATGAAAGCAGCAAAATGTTGCGCTGTTAACAGATTTGCATAATTCCTTATAATCAGGTAACTAAATCAACACAGACAGTGCATGCAAATACACAACACTATCAGCGGATGCAAACTGCAACTCATGAAGTTTTATGTGTGCAGTTTGCTCTTTATTTGAAAACTAAAAATTACGGGATAAGAACAGGAAAGAGCATGGGAAATGTTGCGAGCTGGATTCATACTGATTCCACCTGCATTGGCGCCACAGCTCAACACGCTAACTGCTAGGCCATTGCTCTGATGTCACTATATGTTATAATTACATGCTCAAATATCATCTTCAGCCCCACACATATCTGCTTCTGTGTTTCTTTCAGACGCTTAATTTGCTTTATTCTCAGTTTCCGTTCTTTCCCTTGATCGCAGGCGTTGCGCCACACATGATCTGTCGCTCAGCACTCTCGGTCTGGGAGGGCTGGGGAAGGCTTTAGAGGGCGCAGATGAGACTGCGGGGAAGGGAAAAGCCGGCGCGAGGCTCCCAGTAAAATACTGTTTCAATTATGTGGGAGTCTAAAATAGCGTGGCGGTCTGGCCAGCCGACGCACTCCCCTCCTCTGCCTGCTGACTCGGCCCTTCCCTCGCTTCCCGCACTCATTTTTTCCATGGCTTTTTCGGGAGCCTCTTCCCTTGTTCCCTCCCTCCTTCTCGTCTGAAGAGTGAGTGGGGCAGCACAGCTAATGGCTGTCTCCCTGCGCGACGCCACCGCGGCGGTTAGCTTAGCCTAAAACAGATGTCTGCCTCCTCTCTCACAACTCTGAGAAGAAAAAGAGAGCGAGAGACCCCTAATTCTCCAGTTGCATATAGTCTATAGTGAAATGCTAACATGGGTGGGATTAGGAGTCGAGGGAGGTGCTCTAAGAGTCACTCAGAGCTCACATGAGACTTAATATGTGGTTTAATTTAAGCTGCACTTGGACACATTTCAAAAAAATGTCTTCAACATCTATGATGGACCATTCTAACAAGCAAAAGTTAAAAATGTTTTCGGTTACACTTTATTTCGATAGTCCACTTTACACATTCTACTAACTATAAGTAACTTTGTAACTACATGTCAACTAATTCTCATTAATTTGCATCTACGTGTCTACTAACTCTCAGTAGGGTAGGTTTAGGGATAGTAGAATAAATTGACATATACTTGCAAAGTTTCTGATAGTCAGTATGTTGTATGTTGTGGGCCCATCAAAATAAAGTATTAGAAGATATTAAGCAGACAGTCTACTAATACTCTAATGACTGCTAGTTGACATGTAGTTGCAAAGTTACTTACTGTTAGTAGAATGTCTAAAGTGGACTATCGAAATAAAGCGTTACCATGTTTTCATAATAAAAGTTTCAAGAAAAAAATTAAGAATTGTGAGAAAATTAAACTATAATCCAAGCATTTAAATCATTGTCATCGTATCACATCACAATTACTGTAATATTAATAAAATGGCATACTAAAAGTTTTTGGAAAAAACAAAGTTTGAATTAACCTCTTAAAAGTGGTTCCTTCATGCATTCTTCTGATACCGTACCTTAAGAATGTGGACATAGGGGACGCCTTTGGGCCCATACTGGCTTCCATTCACCTCGATGTGTTTGAGCCACTGGATGTGTGGCTGAGCATCACTGTACACCTTACAGTGGAACTCGACATCACTGCCCACCACCACCGTCTGATTGGCCGGGAGTCCTGCCTGTAGGATGGGCCGGTGAGGAGAGCGCTCTGATTGGACGAGAGATGGAGAGACGGAGGGCAGTCAGCGATGAAGGTAAGTGATTTAAAGGTTGAATGTGTGTGGGTTGTGTGTTCATACCCAGCACGTCGAGTTGGTAAGTGTGTTTGATTGTCCCGTATTTGTTTTGCACCACACATGTGTAGTTTCCCCGGTCAGATGGAACGGCACTCTCCATGACCAAACTCCACTGCTGATGCCTCAACTAGAGAGAGAGGATAGAGAGACAGACAGAGTTTTATTCATAAAGTATTACATAAGAGGTCCACTTGAATCCTTCCTCAGGTTTTTCTGTTAGCTGAAGAAAACCAGGTGCTAAATTCTGTGTCTGTATAATGTTATGACTATGATCATCTGTGCTGATAAATCTGAATTGAATTGAAATTAAGGTCCCAAACAGGAAAATTGGAATGTAAGCAAACATAATTTAAATGAATTGAAATCCATATAGTGGAATTTTTAAATAGAAGAGCAAAGTTTGTCAAGACTGTCTTTGAATGTTTGCTATACATTGGTTTGTTTAAAAGAGAGACAGACAGACAGACAGACAGACAGACAGACAGACAGAGAGATAGATAGATAGATAGATAGATAGATAGATAGATAGATAGATAGATAGATAGATAGATAGATAGATAGATAGATAGATAGATAGATAGATAGATAGATAGATAGATAGACAGACAGACAGACAGATAGATAGACAGACAGACATGCCTACATTTTCCGTGTATCACTGGAAACAGCGTAAAGAGAGCAACACAAGGATGTGAAAATAATAACACATTTATTTATTTTTAGGTTTATTTTGGAATACCTTTAACATCAACAGACATGGAAAGTATGCTGATTGGTCAGAAAGTCCAAAAAAAGTCGAAAAGTCCTTTTGTTTACACAAACCCTTCACCTCTTACACACATATACACATGCATATATGCACACACACACACACACACACACACACACACACACACACAGAGAACCATCCATTCATTCATAGAGCACACTCCAATTGCATATATGTCTCTCTCTCTCTCTCTCTGCTTCTTTCTGTTTCTCTTGCGCTCTGTCTCTCTCTCATTCCTCCTCTACGTACTTCGAAGGTCTGAGTGGAAAAAAATGTAACTGTGTAAATATTATGGACCGTGTTTTTGAACAGTTGCATGGTAACACTGCCTGAGCGGGCAACACGCACATAGACAAACACACATGCCTAAGAAAGTTGGCAAGGGCGACTGTGCCCCCTGCACTCCTCCTCCTCTCCCTTGTCTTTGAGATCCTCACCTTCTCACATGCTGCTCTCACTGGCTCGCTCTCACTCAGTGAGGCTTCGGTGTTTGCTGATTGACATGGTGCACAGTATGAGAAATGTGTGTCATTTAATGTGTCCATTGACTTAATATGAAGATTTTAGGTTCAAATGAATGTAAATTTGTGAGGGAAATTGTATTGTATCGCCCTGTAACTAGTGATCATTTCTTTTAAACACCTTTATGCTACATAGTTCATTCTAAATGATCCTGCATAGAGATATTTATTATTTATTAAAAATATTTATTATTTATTTCTATTATTTTTTTAAAGTACAAATATGGTAAACGAAAATAAATATTACTCTGAGCTATACATCAACTCATGCTCAGCTCCCCTTTCAATGAAATCCTAGATTCACCTTGACGTCCCAAAAGTATTTAATGTCAACTACCCATGTGCAGTGAGACTATGAGAGAGCGAGAGATAATTTAGGACCCTATCTTGCTTGACTCTGACATTTTGTGTGTGTGTGTGTGTGTGTGTGTACAACATTTATCTCAATGTGTCTGCTGAAAAGAAATGCTGTGAAGAATTCTCAGCTGTTCCTCAATTTACCCAAGCACTTTATCAAGAGGGAATGGGAGGAGAGAGTTAGTACATTTATCCCATCCTTCATCAAAAGATAAGAGCTGAAAAGTGTTGCAATGTCGTGCCGGACTCCGCTGATTCAGAGAAAAAAACAGCACAAGAAAGACCCAAGCAGAGGTCTGATAATCAGTCGAAAAGCGCTGCTCAAATTCCTCCCGGCATTACGCTGTTAACATATTAAGCCTCTTTAACTCTGATGTCAGACTGGGGTTAGGAGGTAAGACCAGTGCGGTGGAGATTCAGTGGATGGTGAACTGCAGAGAATATCGGGAGTAAATGGGCTCAGGGGGTGCCAAGAAGCTCAGGTCTCTCTTGAGTATGTGTGTTTGTACGTGTATGTTCAGGATTTATGGTTGTGTCAAAACGGTGCGAGCTCGTTCCAACAGTGGTGCTGTTTAATTTGACCCACAGAGACAGGAAGCAAAAACAACTGACCCCAGGGCGAGTCATTAAAACGACAAAACTGTTTCTTTTTCTCTCTCTCAATGAAAAGTAGCACAGTAGTCTCACTGGAAGCACCCTGTTTCAGCATTAAAACAAGCCATCAATACTTTACAGATGGCCCATAATCATACACACCCGAATATGAAAGTCTTCTCAGTTCGTATTGATAAAGAGAACTATTACCACTTAAAGGTGAAGTGTATTTAGTGGTCACTAGTGGCAGAAACCTGAATTTCAACAAAATTTTTCCAAACAGTTTGTGCCAGTTTTCTAGACATGCAGAGCAGATTAATGTATTCTGATTTATTTCTGCGTTTTATATGTAAAATAATCTGTATTTATTACCTTTTCCACACCAGTCTATCATCGTGGTATCAACTATGTCATATAAACGCACCCTAAACAACAACTGGTCATTTGTTATGTCAGTCAGATAGAAATGCAGTCATTTCAATAGGAATCCACATGACTGGAAATTATGCATTAAGGTAAAAAAATTCCCTATGCAGATTTCAGATTGGATTCAAGATGGTTAAGCAAATTTGCAGTGCTGACCTACAGAAAGCTGCTTAGTTTACTTCTTAGCTTACTTAGTGTGAACTGTGCTTCATATACTGCTACACTATTGACAAAGGACCTTTTTTGCCCACAAATGCCCAAAAAGCTTTATTGGAAAGAATCTGCAAAGTAGACTAGCCTTATGTTAAACAGCAAAAAATCAGGCTACATGAGAATAGTGAACATTAAACACTTGACCTTTAAACATATTTTTACACATAAATGAATAACAAATTGCACCTAAGCGGTTAAGACATATACTGCTGTGGCCTACAGACAAAAGGCACATTGGTCGGTGGATTAGAGATTCACTGATGCTCCAAGCATGTAGAATTTAGCGCTGGTGGTCCCACAGAGCAGTGCGACTGAAATTGAGTCATCTCTCGGAGGACGTAACAGTCTTTCTTAAGCTCGCTCGTCAATTGAGCTGTTGAATATGTTGCAAGCCGCTCGCATACACACACTCAAACGCAGCGTTTACACAAAAAATCAGAGTGTATGTGTGCGTGAGGTGTGACTAACCCACAGTGCCACAGATTAGCATTCTAACAATGCGACTCCGGCTGCCATATGTGAGCATGACAAAAGCCACGCCTCCCCCTGCCAATCAAGGTCTCTAAATCGCCACAACAACACCCTCTCGGAACCTCCCCCTTCTGATGACTCAATAGAGAGTTGACCTTTGACATTAGAACCCTGCCAGTCAGGCACAGAAAGTTGTGTCTGTGTGTATGTGTGTGTTTGTGTTAATGTGTGTGGGGAAAGCTCTGGGAAAGTCAACTGTATAAACAAAGCCATGCATCGTTTCAAACAATGAGAGTACAGCATGTGACTCATTTTCTTGCATTTAAAACTCATTCGGCAATCTTACCGCATTTAGTCAGCAATTAACGTGCCCTGACCATCGGCCAGAGAGTTAGTCGAACTTACAACCGGCTCCAGTGCCAACAGAAACATAATCACAGCATTATTGTTCCCCTTGCATTGCAAAAAAGAGCTTTAAGATGGAATAAGCTGATGTCTCAGGGAACTTCTCATGTTTAATTTCGTATAACGCTCTGAGTTTTAACACGTCGTTGAGTGCGTTATCAAGCCATCAGGCCTGTCATGTCCACACACACAAGGGGGTCACACATCCTTTCGCATAAATATAAGAGTCGTGACTTTTAGCCTTGGTCTTAATAAAGACAGAAGACATTCAGGGTGAGCTGTCAAGCTCCTGTGTATGTGTGTGTTAAATAAAGCTATTATGATGCTGTCAGAGATCTCTATGCCAACAGTGACTGTGCTGATGCAGAGGACAGGTCGGGTATAAAGGATGACCCTGGGTCAGTGCGGACCCCTGGTGTGTGTATACGTGTGTGTGTTTGTAAGGGCGGGCCGGTCACACTATGGCCATGGAGAGGTGGAGAGGTCAATGTTTTGTTTCTAAATGTCTCTCTTAGAGGACACTGGTTATATTCTATGCATGCAGGTCAATGCAATGCAATGCTGTGTTAAAGAATCTAAGTGTGCAAATGTGTGTGCAAAAAGAAGTCACTCAGAAGATTCCAGTTGTGCTTTAAGTGTTGAATTTGTTTCAGGTTTCCTAAAATTCTGTTTAATTTACAAACAACTTGTTGACATACAATGGGAGTATAGAGGTATAAAATGAATGTGGCTTAGAATATTTAGTCTTGGAGGAACTTAATGAGTAATACTTTATATTGAGATGTTTTGATATTAAAGACTGGGTGTAATTCACGATTTTTCCTTTCCAATAAGGAAAATGTATGCCTCTTCAGGAAAATTGTGTTTAATAATGCCGTAGTATTTAAAGGGGTAATTCACTGAAAAATCTAAATTCACCGAAAAGTCATGAACTCATGCTCATGTAGCTCCAAACCTGTATGACCTACTTTCTTCTGTGAAACATTAAAGAACCAAAAAGCTTTGGTGACTATTGACTTTCACTGTATGCAAAAAACAACAAAAAAAAAAATCATCTTTTTTGCTCCTGAGAAAAAAAAAGTCATGCATGTTTGGAAGGACAGTAAATGATGACAACAAGTTTATTTTTGGGTGAACTATCCCTTAAATTGTGGGGGTTAAATCATTGAGCATTAAGGAGCAACCCTGAGAGATAAAAAATGGTAATAATAAAAAAAAATAATCTAAAAAATCAATGGACAGCCTCCAAAACACGTCACAAACAACACCCTCACAAACGCATCAACACATAAATAACAAGACCACACAGAACTTTGTGTTCTTCTGTTCTTTCAGAGGAACAGCAACAGGTGGACATATCCTCTAGAGATGACGAGCAAATAAAATCCAGAGAGAGAGCGAGAGAGAGAGAGAGCACTTAAAGGAGCAGATGTTGGGGATCTGTGTAAATTATTACTAATTGCAGATTCTTATTATCTGTAATCCTAAACACACAATCACATGTTTGCACACGCACATGTTCTTAATCGGTATTCATATTGTCTTACTTTAATCCCGCCCATTCTCTGCTCTCCCTTGAATTCCTTCCCATTTTTCAGCCAATGGATGGTGGGAGTGGGGTTGCCGGCAGCAGGACAGCGGAACTTCACTGTATTGGCGGCAGGAACGGCTAATAGTTTCTTCTCCATCCTGTCAGGACGGGTCCAGTATGGAGCTTCTGTTAGAAATATAAGAATAAAATGTTTCGTTGAAAATATCAACTAAACATGACATTTTGAAAGTACACAAAAACATGTCAGTGTACAATACATGAATCCATAGGCACAAATGGACCAAATATAAGTGTATGTTGACATGAAGCATTATTTTTTAGGGGGTAGGGTGTTCCCTCTCCGGGAGTCTTCGTGTGGGTGAATGTTTATGGAAAGATTTTTCTTGCTCGCTCTGTGGCAGCGTCAGACTGGCTGCCTAATTCCCAGACTGAATTCAAATTTGTTTGGAAAAGCAAACAAGCTTACATACACTCTTACGTGAGTGTGAGGCGCATTTATGCTCTTGCAGACAGAACTCTGAAAGATTCCCAGTGTTAAATCCTTCACAGAGCCGTGGACGCACAATGTGGATTCCTAATAATAACTTATTATAATAACAGAGCAATTTTCCTTCATTTAATCTTCCCACAAATTCAGTTTATAATGTTGACTGTCATGTGGTCAGGTCTGTGTTTACGCTTCCGAGCAGCTAATGCCAAATATCACAGCATAAATGCTTACAGTATCATCCTTTAGCTAAAATAATAGTCATTATTTTTATTTTCAGTTCAAATCTTGAACTTTGTGTGTGTGTGTGTGTGTCTTTAAGAGATTGAGTAAACATACTTTCATCCCTCCTCAAACAATTAACTCCAGATCAGATCAACCCGCAAACTTGGCGATTAAACCCACAGACGCCACATTTCGCTCCAGACATACATGCGAGCTCACAAGCACACATCTGTGAACGCGCACACACACACACACACACACACACACACACAATAAACCCATTAACTAGACTGAATATAATTCTCTCGCGCGTTATTTGCTCATGCTATCAGATTGTGAATGTAAAGGGTGATCGGCAGGCTGGCATTTCCTTTGGCATAACCGATACACTAATGCCTGTACACACACACACACTCTTCCAGTTTTCACTGCATTCTCAGATGGTGAGTGATCCGTCAGGACCACAACATGGGTCTGTACCATACAGTGGACCTGGCTCCTATATGTATATGTGTGTGTGTGTGTGTGGTTTGCCATTTTATAGAGTTCAGAACAGACAATTTGAGCTTTGAAGTGGGAACCGCAAATCTACAGTGACCCAACTTTTTTTTTCCATTTACTTTTATTCTACCGCCAAAAAAAGCCATCAAAGTACAGCACAACTCTACACAGCTGATATTACGCACAGCTTGCTTCAGTCAGCCAAACTGAGAGCAGTAACTAGCACTGCATCATTAAGATATTACAGAATGATGTCATCAGATGTCACACGACCTCAGCTCTTCTCAAATGTTCCAGAGAGCCCAGACCTCACAGCTCTCAGCTCTCTCTCTCTCTCTCTCTCTCTTTCTTAATTAGAGCTGGATTACTGGTCATTAAACTCTAAAGGGGTTTTGGTTTTTGCCTAATCCCTTGTTTCATGCCCTCCCCTCAACCCTGAGACCCTCCCCCAACCCTGATCCCACCACAGCAGACAGATGCATTAGCTTTCCCTTCCCTCTCTCTTTCTTTCTTTCTTTGTGAAAATCTCAGTTGTTTCTCCTACAAAGCAATGAGATTAAATAAAGATAAAACTAAAAAAAAGTCTTCTGAATCTCAGATTGTTCTCCCTCAGAAAGCGATGGCACTAATCCTGTATCATGTAGAGCTTCAAAAGAGATTTAGTATTATTTATGTACTATAACAGTATTTACTTATATTTTAAATTTAAATTTTTTGTTTTCATTTTTAATTTAAAGATTTAGTTAGCTTTATTGTTATTTTTTGAACAGTTTTAGTTTAAATACTTAAACTTAAGTTGCCTTACTTAAAATTTCAATTTTTTTTTTGGTTTTTCAAGTTTATGTTTTTCACTGAATATTTATATTTTATTTAATTTTAGCTTGATTTCAGTTACCAAAAAAAAAAAAAGAAAAAAAAAAAAGAAATGAATAGTTTTAGTTCAGAATAACATGATTGAAGAGATCTGTTCTCAGTTTTTCTGATTTTCATTCTTTTATTATTTCTCTTTTTTTCATTATATAATTATTTACCATTTCTTATCAAATTCAAAGATCTGGGCTAAGCTAGCAATATTATTATTATTATTTATTTTATTTTTTAACTCTATTTACGAACTGTATATTACTTGGTTCTCATTTCTCTCTCTTTTATTTCATTTTATATTTTAAAATATGGACAGAACCAGTGATTCTGATTCTCTTGCTATATTGATACATATTTGCCTGCACAGACATTTATCAAAATGTGTTTAAAATATATGTATTTAAAAAAATCAATCAGGGCTGGGTTTCCCAAAAGCATCCTAAACCTAAGCTGATCGTAGCTCCATTGGTTTCAATGGGTCTACGATGTACTTAAGCTTACGATGCTTTTGGGAAACACAGCCCGGGTCACTGAAATGAGAACTTACCAACACTAAAACATTGAGAAAAACATTCTTTCTTTACTTGTTATACACAAAGCCGAAGACATTGTGGCATTTTCTGCAATTTTTAGTTACATTTCTCTTCTTTTCCTTTCCTCTCTCTCGATCCCTCTTGAGAATTTGTTTTAGGATCAAGTGGGAGAAAAAAGCAGCTGATGAAATGAGATGCAACCTAACCCCAGCTAAAAAAGACAGCAATCTCATGCATTTATTACACAACAGAGAGACCTCATGAAATCTCAATCAAAAAAGAGGATTGAAATGAGAAATAAGAGGGTGAAACACACCATTTCCATTACCTGCATCGTCCTCATCTTCATCATAATCCTCATCATCACCAGAGGACAGCGAGTCTAAGAGAGACAGAGCGACATAGAGAGAGAACGATCTTATTACTACACAGCACAGTGGCTTTTCTGTATGAACAATGAACCTATTCATATGATCTGCAGAATGAGGAAAATAAACTGATAACAAATCAAAACCAATTACTGCACACACACACACACACCCTTAAACACTCTCACACACAGCAGTTAATGGATGGCAGATGTTAGCAGAGATTCAGTGAGTAAAACGTCTCAGAGATTTCTGACAACAGCTGTATTTTTACACACATGTCCTGGAATACACACATACGAACACACACTCTGGTATCCTGCTTCTAAATGAACTCATTCAGAGGGAGAGAAAAAAAAGTTATGACCCTGAAAAAGAGATTTTCTGTCTTCAGCTCCTCCTCTGTGAACATTTACACAGGTAAAACTGTACAGCACACTCTTAAAATACCAGCAGAGCGTGAAATCCAACACTAGGCCTATTTAGTGCTAAAGATATGCTGTTACTGGGACACTGAAGCTTTCTGTGTGTGGCTTTTACAGTGTTAGTTTCACCAAACCATCAGATTTACTCTATATTTTCATGTTTTGTGGCTTAACAGTCTTCTACTGGAGGTTTGTCTTATAAAATGTTGTTGTTGCTCTGTGGTGTTACATGTTTTGGAAAAATTAGCACACCCAAAAGTTAAAAATTGTCAAGACATAAATGACAAAACCCATGCAAACAAATGATGTCATTGACGTCAAACCTGGTGTGGAGCATTTAGGGCCACCTTAGTAGAATATTACCAAACATTTTCTTTTTCTGTATGTTCCTTACACAAAGCTTTAGAAGACTCAGAATATTGCACACAAGTTAGTCCCTATTCACTTTCATTATATGGAAAACAGCAGCTTGAACATTCTGTAAAACATCTTCTTTTATGTTCCACACACAAAAGAAACTCTTACATAAACTCTTTATATATATATATTTTGTATGAACTATCTTTGTAAAGCTCTGTTGTGTGTTGCTGTCTGTCAATGTGTCTGGTAGCGGTGTCTTGTGTTAAAGTGTGCAGAACAGGATATTGCTGTCTTGTGGACTCTTTATCGGCATGCAATAATTGGTGCAAGGTTGTGTTGCCCATTTCACTTTTTTTTTTGTCTTTCTCCAGACGCTGGCGAGAAAGAGAGCCGATCTGCCCTGGCCTAATGCCAAACACATGTCGGTAAAAAACAACTCTCCCCGCGCTCTTACTTTTTTCCATCTGCTTTAAATGATGAGGTGATTCCAGGTAATTACATTCTAATTAGTTGTCGATGAGCAGCTCAGCTTGTGTCCACGAGTTTACAGAACCAAAGATCACTCTACACTACCGTTTACACACACACACACACACACGTTTGTTTTTGTGAAAAGTGGGGACATCCCATAAGCGTAATGGTTTTTATACTGTACAAACTGTATGTGCTATTGCCTACACCAACCCTACACCTAACCTACCCCTTACAGGAGACTTTGTGCTATTTCAGATTTTCAATACACTTCATTCTGTGTGATTTCTAAGCGTTTTGAAAAGTGGGGACATGGGGTAATGTCCTGAAAAGTCACCTTCTCCTTGTAATACCTATGTCATACCCTTGTCATTATACAAATTTATGTCCTCATTTGTCACAAAAATGCACACACACACACACACACACACACCCCATGAAAACAAATCTCTGCATTCCATCATGTAATGTCAGTTTGTCTTAGAGTTTAATTATAATTTTTTATTACAGTATGAACATGTTCGGAATAGCATACTTTCATACTTCTCCTACTACTCTTCAGTATGTAATATGTTCAGTATACTGTGCAAATCAGGCAAATGTTCAGACATTACATTTGATTGAACTGGAATTAATATTAAAAGCAATTTTAAATGTTTTTCTTTACTTTTTGATTTACTTTAACTTTATTGATCGACTTAAACGTTAAAATATTTTTACATTCTTAAAAATATTACATTTTATTTTTTAAATTCTTCATTTAATTCTAATAAACACATGTTGGCCTATAATAAATGGCACTCACTGAATTCCGATCATGTGTCAGCAATGTATGAATGTGTAGCATTGTACAATACATAGCCTACTGTATCACTATTTTTAAATGATATTAATAATAGACATTACAGAGTATACTACATAGTAAGCAGCGTTCAGATTCCATTCTAAATGGAGTCAGTGACACTTTAAAGGTTTGTATAGTAAAAGATAACTATACCTGACAGGCTGGCTCAATGGGCCAAATGTGACGCGCACACAAACAACCACTCTAGTGTCTATTCAAGAATATTTCACACTGATTTTAATCTATAGGGACCAAAATATGCCATTTTCCTCCGTACCTTCCCAAGGAGGCCCTATTTTTGTAATTCTCTCATTTTTATTCAGGTAAAGTCCTCATCACAGTCTAAAACAATCCTGTTCAGTCCGTGCGGAATATTAAACAACATGTAGACTATTTAACATTCTGCCTTCGAGTGTGTGTTATTGTGCTTGTATGATAAACGTCAAGTCAGCCTGTAGGTGTGTGCTGGGAGTATGTCTCAAGACCTGTTTGCCTGCTGGGAACGAGTCTGACTGGCAAGTTTCCAATCAATGCTTTGCATGCCTGAGCTTGTGCTACTGTACTAAAATAACGACAACACTACTTAAATATTATTCGGAGATACTGACCGGTGACTCTGACGGTGTAGTTGCTTAGCAGCATGCTGCTGTGGGCGTGTCTACAGGAATACACCCCTGAGTCTTCATTGGAGACGTTGATGATACGGAGCACTTTTTGCCCCACCCGTGTACGGTTGTTAGGAGACACAGCGTCGCCATCTTTCTGCCACACAATGGGGACCAGGAAGTCGCGCGGTGTGCAGGACAGATCCACAGTGTCCCCGACTCCTGCCACATAGTCCTCCAGAAACACTTCCACCTCACTCGATACCCAATCTAACAGAGAGAAAACAGAGAGACGTCTGCAGTGAATGAAAGTATCGATAACGAAATTAGATTCATGCAGATATTTTATCCGAAGTGACTTGAAGGTACTCATTAAGCTATATAGTAAGGCTATGTAAACTGCAGTGTTGGGGAGTAACTAGTTACATGTAACAGAATTACGTAATTTAATTACAAGATAAATGAAACTGTAATCTGTTACAGTTACTGAGAAAAAACGTGTTGAATTACAGTTACTTATGAAAATGTCAACGATTACAAAGGGGCTTATATATGAATATTTTCACACACATAGAGATTTGACTGATTTTGCTCTAAAATATGAGACACCAATGTTTCAGGAGTTGAGGACACAGCATAGGACACATGCTTATGTTTTATTTCCTTTTTGGGTTTACGTATTTGCTTTATTTTTTAAGATTTTCCAAAGCATTGTTAGATGTCAGTGTTTCCTGTCGTCGCTATGCAAGGATTTGATTTCAAAAACAGCATCATAGCTGTTAAACTATATCTTATGATTTTAAATCTGTATTTAACCTCAGAGATGTGTCATGTGTCACTGCATTCCAAAATGTGTCCAAGCGCAATTCAGAATGCAAGAAAAGTTTTGTTTTCCATTTACCATTGTCAGGGCATAGCAACAGTTTGAAGGCGATCTTGCTTAGCAAGATAGGGAAAGTTGACATGTTTATAGCAAGCTAATATTTTAGGTAGCTAATCTAATTGTTCAGGTGTGTGATGGTAACTCATGCACTCTTGAGATTTGTTAGCATTAAGAATGCATGTTAAATCATGATTAGACAGAAGTAACATATTTTCTTCAGTACGGTGACATCCAAGTGAAATGGATTATCAAAAAAAAAAAAAAAAATGTAGGGTGCAGACTTGGTTCAGTTCATTGTTATTTGGATGGAGGCATATTTGAATGCAAGTCCAGCATACATCAACAGAGAGAAGTCTGTTATAAAATAATTGCATCTAGTAGAGTTTGACAGACAGATCTACAGTATAAATACTACAGAAACCACTTGATTCTTGCTCCAAGGTGGATCTAAAATCACACAAACGCACACCAGGAAAAATAAACAAATATGTAAAAAACAGCATGGAGACCCCACTGAGATGCAGAAATGCAAAATGCTGGAACAAATATTCCACCTGACAGAGTTTCCTTCATTTTCCCTCTCTTTTTTTCCATTACCTCCAATAAACCTGGTTTTCTTTCTGTAGCATCTCTATCACTCTTTCGTTCTCGCTTTTCAAAGTGACATTCATCTCCGGGAAGAGCGGTGACAGACTTACAAAGGATTGATACATTTGATAGATGTTGCGTTCGTGTGTGTGTGTGTGTGTGTGTGTGTGAGGTCAGGAGTGTGTTGGCAGACGGCTTGCAGACAAGACTAAGCTGGAGTGGAATACAGAATCAAGTGTATGAATTATAGATCGCCCGCTACATGTGAACACATACACACACGCTGTTAAGTGCAAAGTCCAAAAACACCACACCATCTGAGGCTTTCTAAAGGCCACGTGAAGTGTTAATATCTCTTTGATCACTTCTCATATCAGTTCTTATGTGTTTCACTCTTGACGCCGTCACATCTGCCTCTCCGTCCCCTTTTTTTAACCTTTCATCTTGTCTTTCACTCATTTCTCTACCTCTTTCCCCCCCTCTATACCACTCAAATCCACAGGCACCACAGTGCTGACATCAGACGGCGGCTCCTTCAGTGAATAAATGCCGCTGTATGTGCGTGACTATTCTATATCCTGTGAAAGAGAGGGAGTGTGTGAGTTTGCGTAACATATGCTGGGCCCAGTGAAAGACACTAATGTGCATGGGGGAAGGGGTTATAAATAAATATCATAAATGGCTACTGTGTGTTCCCATATTTCCCAGGAGATGTGTGGAGAATGGAGCCAGTGTGAGGTTTTACAGGGCTGATATAGAAACCTCTTGAGGACCACAGATCAGGTGAGTCTTTTATGAAGACTCACAAACCCCGTTCGTGTGTCACCGTTCTCTGAAATTCATAACGCAGAGTATGTATCTGCTTTCTGCTAGGCATTTCCATTTATTTCAATGGCAGTTGCTTGGCTGAAATATGTGACTGGAAATCTGAGCTGTAAATATCATGTGACTAATCACTCTGGAGCCACAGGATATGACATCATGACAACACTGATTGGCTAAAGGCAAAACTAGATTACTAGATTTCAGCAGTGGTCAACCATCCCGGATGTGAACCTTTGGCAATGTCCTGACCTTCGTGACCACAACGCTACCGTCCTCCAAAGCCTGTAATCATACTTTCACTCTATAATCAGCTTCATGTATTTTCATAATCACTGCAGATTCAAGCACTGCTTTATATTCAGCACACACACACACTTGCATGTATTGAGGACAGGTTTCCTTTGATCATGCGGAAAAGATGAAAGGTTTTTTTGTGTTTTGCCAGAGTTGTGCAGGGTAATATGTGAGATGTGATTTAAAACCTGCTGCCATGGGCAACACAGCAGTTGCTGGAATATATTTGACTGCTTTTATGAAACGAACAGGTCAACACTCTGTGTGTGTTTGTGTGAGAAGGGCATTTTTAGCAGTAATCAGAAAACAGCAGTTTTTATATCTTAGATGTCTGTTAGTTTTCAATATAATATTTAATACATAAGAAAAAAAATTAATTAGATACACACTTACGTTTAGTCTCTCATACGATCTCTAAGGCTGCATTTATTTGATCAAAAATAGTAAAAACAGTAATGTTGTGAAATATTGTCTTTTAATACATTTTAAAATGTAATTTATTCCTGTGATGCAAAGCCTAATACATCAGTCTTCAGTGTCACATGATCCTTCAGAAATCATTCTAATATGCTGACTTGCTGCACTGTAAAAAAAAAAAAAATATATATATATATATTTATGACAACCAGCTTCAGCAGATTTTTGAGTTTGTTCAACTTATTTTTGTGGGAGCTTCTCAAATTTTTGTTGTATAAACTTAAAACGACAAGTTGAGAAAACTCAAAAATCTGCTGAAGCTGGTTGCCTTAAAATTTTAAGTTGGCTCAACTTTTTTTTTTTTTTTTTTAACAGTGTGCTTAAGAAACGTTTCTTATTATTAGCAATGTTGAAAACAGTTGTGCTGCTTAATATTTTTGTTGAAACCATGTTTTGAAGTTTAAAACAACAGTATTTATTTAAAAGAGAAATCTTTTGTAGCAGTATTAATTGACTTTTGATCAGTTTAATGCTTCCTTGCTAAATAAAGGTATTAATTTCTTTCAAACCCCCAAACTTTTGAACGGTAGTGTAATGTAAGCATTTTGCATTTTTAGAATTAAAACAAATGATTCACACTCACACACACACAAACACGTGTGTGTTGGGTGGGGGTTAATGTGGCCTCTTGATTTATTTGCTTGTTTTTAGGGACGTGTATTGAGTCGCTATGCTGTTAGTTCCAACATTCACTAACACACACACACACACAGCTGACAGCATGTGATAAATGTGTGTACGACTAACAGTCTCTGGTTCCACTTGTTTTGGGTGTTGCAACAAAACGACAGGTTAAAACAAGAGAATATTGGGCGAGGATAGAGAGTCTGCACAAACACACACACACAAACACACACAGAGTCATGGCTGAAAGCACAGGTACGTGATCTATTGTGACACCGTGTAATCAATACATGTAGCTGATTTATAGCAGGTAATTAGTCTGCAGCTTTATCAACTCACACACACACACACACACACACACAAACACTCACACCAACCGGAGCTGTGCCAGTCTGCTCTTTTGCCGTTTCCCGCTGCTTTCAGCCGTTTGGCGTGATACACTCAGTCAATATCCCCTACTGTCGTCTGACCTTCAGACTGAACACAACACACATTCGCGCACACAGTCTCACGCACACTTCTCGTATGCAATCTCCTTTCCGCTCCCTCAGACTCAACATCATCCAATCTTGTTGCGTTTAAGAATTATCTTTCTAAAGCTAAAGTCTGCATCCACTGTATGTGTGAATCGCAGATGCCGGATGTAAAAACCTCATATTTCGGAGCCGGATCCTCCTCTGAATGAGACTGGCGGGAGAGAAAGAGAGAAAGACGCATTCGGCGATTAGGATTACGACAGAAAGAGAAGTGGGCGGAGAAGAGTTTGCAGCTTGTTACCTCTTTTATTCTGTCCTGTTGAGGCGTGTGTGTGTGTGTGTGTGTGTATGACGGCGTGCCCCTGAGGAAAGTTTAAGAAAGCTGCTGCATCCAAAAAGCCTTGTCTACACATACACACACACACACAAACCCTCCCGCATCAGTGCGCTAATTAGTAACGGAAGCTGGATGTACTGAACATCCAGAGCCTTCCAGAGTCTGAGCCAAACTCTTTAGCACACATCCATACAAATGTATATAAATATACATGTACCTTGTTTTTAATCTTTGTCCTAAAACCTTCTTTCAAAGATTTTCCAACACATTCACATGCCTACACTCTCAAAGAGACTTCACACACACACACACACACACACACACTGAAAAAAACACACAGGTTGTAATCAGGGACCGGACCATCTTAATTGTCATTCAATAGACGAACTGGCCTAGTTTCAAACCCTACACACTGTACAGAACACACACTCAAAACACACTGCAGCAGCTTGTAAAATGAACAAACACATGCTCTTAATCTAAAGTAACATCAGCACATCTTTGGGTATTTCACAAATGTCTTTATCCAGATCTCTTCTCTTAAGTAATTTTCTCAGAATTAGGCTGAACAAAAACTTATTTTGAACATTAGAAAGTGTTTAATTTGAAATTGAAATTAAGGCTTGTTCTTGATTAAATGTTTAATTTATTAGGACACACCCCAATATTCGTATTAGTGGTACTTTTACATTTGGACCCACCCTGATTTTGAATATTTTGTGAATTTAATATTTTAAAACACTTTATTGTACAGTGTCCTTGTTACACGTTGCATGTACAATAGCAAATTATGCACAACTACAAGCAACTAACCCTAAACCAAACCCTAATCCCTAAAGTAAGTACATGTAGTTAATTAATATTACTCACTACTTAATTATATAATTACACTGTAACCAGGACATCTTAAATAAGTTGAACTAAAATTAGATGTGTAATTTAGAACAATACACTACTTAATCACCATTATTTCATCATCTGATATGGTTATATCGGCCAATGGACAATGTACTGTAATGCATATATATCTCAAAATAGCCAAACACTGTCTGATTCTTCATTTTGGCCAACATAAATGGGTCTATCACTATATTAAATTGTTGTATGTCAAATGTGTAAATGTGTGCTGTTAAGTCAAGTGAGATGTCTTGCGAACAAAGTTCACAAAGAATAAGAAATGAGCTGAGTGAGATGTTACTCTTTCAACTCTGTGACCTCAAATTGCCCTCGAAGAAACACAAGCGATCAAGCAAAAACACACACAAACACGTCACCTCTCCATGGCCCCTGCCCTGCCCCCTTTACCCACTCTGTCTTTTATTCTGAATAGAAACATAGCATTTTCAGAAACAACGAGAAAGAGAGATGGGGTATTACTGGGCAGGAAAAGTACTAATCCTTTGCCTTGCTTCCTTCCAGCCAATGATACCCAGAAGCAACTGGCAACAGCTGCTCAGAAAGATCCCAAATCACACACACACACACACACACACACACACACACACACAGAGACACACACACAGTCTAAGTGTATTAACATGAATATGCGATCCCATTTATAACTCAAAATTTTAAACAAAAACAGATTCCCCTAAACATGTGACACACTGTTTAGTCTATCACACAGTATAAACGGCTAATAACTGAAACCAAACCAAAAATTTCATGTGGCCTGCTGTCCTTGTGTAACATTATAACAGTTTATAATGCTTCGCACACTGCTAAACAAAGCCAGCACTTGATCACTTTCGGTTACAAACTGATATGTGTGCGGTATAAGCATTTTTACACTGTCATTAATGCATTATTAATGCTTTATAAACTATTCATAAGCATCCCAGGAGGGAAAGCAGCCGTCATAGAGGACTCTGTGTTCCTGAGGAGCCTAATACATAAGATGCTAAGCCAAAGCTTAAAACTAACCAAACTCCAGAGATTGATGGATGGACTGCTGTTTGTGCGACACATCAAGCACTGATTTGTTGTGGATGTGTGTGTGGGATGGTATGTGTTGGACCAGGAATATTGCCAAGGCAGAGGTTCATTCCATGGGTGGTAAAGGAGAAGTGTACATGTCTCTGTGTGTGTGTTTGTTGGACTTCTTACAGCACATAACTTCTGCCATCTGTTCATGACTGCCAGAAGTGGTATAGGGGAACTGAGGGAAATCAGCAACACACACACTCAAACAAACGTTGACTTGCCTAAGACAGGACTTACTATAGACTTCTATTGTTTTTATATAAAGCTAATTATAATTACTAGAGACTAACTAAACCTTTTAGAACACCCCAAAGTTTGGGGTCTGTATGATTTGCATAACATATGCTCTTTATATTTGACATGAACAAAATAGTTGTAAGAAAGAATCTGATGAAAATGGACAAGGAAAAACATTTCAGTACAAATCTGTCAGAAATTAAGCAAGTCCTGCTACACTCTGATGCACACACACACACACACACACACACACACACAACGAGCCGTTTGTTTTACCACTTATAACCTTATGTAAGTATCTAAGTAATGTCCTTCAGGGGAACTGATAATTACACTGAAGACACCCATCCTACAGGTTGACAGGCCAGCAAGTGTATACGTGCTTCACACGCCTCTGCCTCTGTCTGTGTGTACGGGTGTGTGCATTACTGCGCAGGTATCTGGTATAAGGAAGTCTATCCATGTGTGTGAACAGGTGGTTACAGACACCATTTAGAGAATGTGTTTCTTTGCTCATTGATAACTCATCTGCTGACTGCAGTGAGTTTCAAAGAGCATTAATGAGTTGGAGTTAACCAACCCCAACTAATAAGAGCAAAACAAAAGAAAAACACTCACACGAATGTGCAAAGGGTCTTACAATGTATGGAAATGTAAGTAGTATGTAATAAGAAGGACTTGCAATATAGAGTCTATCTAAAACATAATGAAGACTTTCAGTAACAAACACATGCACACACACACACACACACACTTATGCACCTGCGCATCAAGACTTAATTCACAGATTAATGAATTAAGACCTGATATTCTGATTTATAAAATGGATAGTTCAACATTTGATTCTCACTTCTGATTTGAGGAGGTTTGTGTTAAATTTATCACAACATCTACTTTACTTCATATACAGCTGCATGCTGTGCCTAAGAACACATCTTACTCACGTTAACATCACTGTAATGTGCGGCCTCTTGTGGCTTATTGCTTTAATCTGTCTGTCTGAAATGATCAATTTAAATTTACTGTCTCTGGATACACAGACCTAAAAAGATGAATAGAGGAATAGAAAGAAAAAGAGAGAAAAACAGGGGATTTGGTGGTTAGGATTAGAAGTGAAAAGGAGCTGGGTGGTGAAGTGTTTGCAGGTTCTTGTCTCATAACAATCCCTCTTTGTTTATGCTGTGGTTTTGCTGAAGACTTTTTGCATTCTCTCCTTTGGACCATGTGTGAACATTAACTGTAATTCTCTCGCCGTCTCCCAATATTTACCTGCTATCACTATGAGAAATCAGATCCAACAGCAATCAGATGATCTCTCCCAACACACACTCACAGAGCGGAGAAATGGGCCAAGAAAGCATCAAGCTCCTTTCTATTTTCTAAGTGACTGTAACATGTTTAGTAGAGCCATCTAGGATCCAAAAACAACAGAAACTCGGGTGAACTCAACCAAGAAACCTGTCTTTAACAATCAACTGATAATGATCAACACCTCTCAACAACATGGGCTCTCATACCAGCCCACATATGCAGAAAATTCAGACGCTATCTGCCTGGAGTGATGAGCTATTATTGAGTCCACACACACACACACACACACACACACTTAGCTGTCATGTAATCCACTCTGCAGGGCCTCATCTGTCAACTGCGGGATAATAAATCAATGGCAAGGACAAAGTGTGTTTAAATAATATCAGCTACACAAGTGTTCATTGCAACAATACCCACTTTGTGCCACTGTACAAACTCAGCCAGTTACACACTGCCCAATCAAAGAGGCTGTAACTTGAGCTCCTTAAGAACACAGAATTGTGACAACCCATTCATTTTCAGCATGTGATAAATAATAACAAAAAATCCTATGTTTTTTTTTTTTTGAAAGTGTCCAAAAAATACATTTGAGAAGTGCTTGCACTGAAAAAAAGGTGTGAATCACACAGGTAAGTGAAGCCTAAATCAATTTAGATCCTTTGATGAAGGTTTACAGATTTCAAAAAGAGGAGATGCAAAGATTCAGATGAACTAAAATGAATCACTTAGTATAGTGAACACAGCTTGACTGATTCATTTAAGAGAATCGACCCATTCATTTTAAAACGAACATCGCTGTGGCCTCTACAAAACCTACTGTATACCTACTGTAGGTGACAAAATATTTCAGAGCAAACAATAAATGTAAAAATGTACATTCACTATAGAAATGACCAAGACCTTTCCAGTCATTTCAGATCATTTTGTGTTTTTATAATTGTTCTGATTCAGACTGATTCACTAATGAATCACTCATTTGTGAATTTGACAGATTCATTGAACATAATCTGTTTATTCAGAACAGAACAAAATATTCACAAATCAATCTTGATATATCTATATACCAAGTATTTCAGAGCAAAACACTATCATTCAAAAAACTGGGGTCAGTAATACTTTTTAAAGAAATTAATACATTGATTTAGCAAGGATGCAGTAATGTTACGAAAGATTTCTGTTTTAAATAAATGCTGTCCTTTTGAACATTCTATTCATCAAAAAAATCATGAAAAATGTGTTTTCAGCTTTTCAACATTGAATCACTTCAAAATGATTCTTAAGCAGCAAATCAGCATATTAGAATGATTTCTGAAGCATCGTGTGACAATGAAGATTGAAATAATGGCTGCTGAAAATTCACCTTTACCATTACAGGAATGAATTAAATTTAAAAATATATTAATACAGAAAAGATTTATTCTGAATTACAATAATATTTCACAATATTCCTGTTTTTACAGTATTTTTGTTCAACTAAATGCAGCCTTGGTGAGCACAAGAGACGTATTTAAAAAAAAAAAAAAAAAAAACCTTACTGACCCCAAACTGAATGGTTTGTAAAATTCCCGACTTTTCCAGGCATGAGTAAAAACACTCTGATATTTCCTGGTTTTTGTGCGCATGAGACAGAGAAGGTGAGGTGTAATGTCTGACCTGTGGGCTCTGGGGACAGTAGGTGGGCGCTGTACACCGGAGGGAAGATGAGGGCCGCGAGGTACAGAAGGAGACAGAGCGGGACCATCCCGGGCCGAATGACGCAGGGACGAGTGTCCTCACCACGGAGACCAGACTCAGACATCCTCCACCGTTCCACACATGCTGTCAATGTAGCGCTGCCACACACACACAAACACAGTCCTGTCGCTGCCTGTCCCCCACCTGAAACACAAAAACATAATCAACAATCATAAGAGGTCAAATAGAGAAAGAACACAGAACAAACACTTCATATAACAGTATAAATAGTAAAAATGCTCACAGACATTCAATAAAACTTAGGCCTGTTCCTTGTTATTTTGACATGGGACACATTTTTCAAAACACTCAATTGAAATTCTGTGCTGATGTGCAAATGTCTGCAGCAGTCTCTCTGCGTAGTGCGTACACTGTAAATTGAAAAATAAAGTGCGACGACCACACACAACTGCCACGAGCAAATGAAATGGAGAGATTTTATATTATATGTCCCGCACTAGTTTAGACGAGACTGGGATTTGTTGTAAACTCTCTTTTGCCGTCTTACTCTCCCTTTTTTTCTTCTTCTCTCTGGTCGGTCTACTCTGAAACACGTCTTTCACTAAGCTAACACAAACACACTTATCTCTCTAAAGAAAACATATGCTCCCCTCACACTCTGTGACTTGTGTGTGTGTGTGTGTCTGTGTCTTGCCACATAGAGAGTTTACATTAGTCACAATAAAAGGAATGTAAAGAGCTTTAAATAAACACACACACACATACATACTGTAGGCTGTATGGTTTGATTCCCTGCTGAGAGATTTTCGCTCAAAGACGCTGAGAATTTGAGAGGACTCTTGTGTTGCTTTAAACTTGAACTCCTGTTATTTCAGAACAGCCTTGGTTTAGACACACAAAATGTTTGCGTTAACTTTAAACGGTGGCATTCTTCTCGAACGAACACACACACTCTCCTGAGGCTTGTGTGGCGCTGTTTTTCTTTCCCTTGATGAGCAGACGCTTGATTCTTGGTCAGCACATACTGAAGAGAGAGAAAGAGAGAAGCCGGGCTGGTGTGTTGAGTAACTCAGTGTTTTCTCTGGCCGGCGGAGCAGGAGCGTGTACTGTGCTGTGGGCTGATAGTGTATCAGCACTTGCTGTTGTAGGAGAGAAGGGTATATTTGTGGAGCGTATTTCTGGAGTGGGTATCGTAGGTGTGTTTTTTGAGCATGTTTCTGGAGCCATACTATCTTACAGTACACTCTAAAAAAAAATGGTGCTATACAGCACTAAAAGTGGTTCTTGGCTCGTAATCATATGGGAACCACTTTTGGTGCTATTGAGCACCATATCTTTAAAGGTGCTATACAGAACCTTTGTCAAATGGTGCTATGTAGAACCATAAGAGGTGCCATATTGCATTGTATTTCTTCAACAAAAATGGTGCTAAACAGCACCAACAGTGGTTCTTTGGCTCGTAAAGAACCTTTAAAGGGTTCTTTGTACGGCAGTGGTGCTATATAGCACCTTAATCACCCCAAAGAACCACTGAAGAACCATACAGGAGCTTAACAGATTATGTATATGGTAGCGGTGCTATATAGCCCCTCAGTCATCCCAAAGAACCGGTGAAGGACTGCTGAAGAACCACTGAAGCACCAAGATTTGGTGCTATACAGCACCAAAAGTGGTTCCCCTATGATTACGAGCCAAAGAACCACTTTTAGTGCTATATAGCACCATTTTTTTTTTAGAGTGTAACAAAGCTTAAAAGTAGGGGAGAGACCTAAAGCAGAAACAAACTCTGATATATTCTTGGAAAAGGCCTTATCTTGTATTATTATTTATGCATCTTTTTGGAGTATTTGATTCTGATTGGTTGATCACTGCATTCTGTGGTACAAGACAGCTAAACTAATTGACCGTTTAACCAGGCAACATTTTTTTTTGTTCTGTTAGACTAACTACACAGTTTCTTTCTCCTGCATAATGCTATAATTTCATCTCAAATGACAATTTATTTATTTATTTGGGGATAAGCAGTGTAATGAATGGGATAATGTGCAGTAAGCCAGTCATTATCGCAAAAATAAACCTCTTTGTGGTAATACAAGACTATCCTGATCACCCTGTCGTGGTTTATGTAGCGATAATGAATGAATGATTGTACAATATCTGTTACTTAAAACAACGTGGTGTAGTATGAATACTGAACTGTGCCTGCTTGTATCTTAGCTATGCATTTATAATAAGCCATTTTAACACATACCCTTCAAAAGTTTATGGTCTGAAAGTTTTTTTTGAATGTTTTTTGAAATAAGTCTCTTAGGCTCACCCAGTTGATCAAAAATCCAGCAAAAACAGTAATATTGTGAAATATTTTTACAATTTAAAATAACTGTTTTCTATTTTCATAAACTTTAAAATGTAATTTATTCTTGTGAAAGCAAAGCTGAATTTTCAGCATCATTACTCCAGTCATCACTGTCACATGATCCCTTAGAAATCATTCTAATATCCTTGAATAGAAAGTTCAAAAGAACATAATTTGTTTCAAAATAGAATGTTTTTGTAACCATTCATTCTAAGTAAATGTAATAATTTGACCCCAAACTTGAATGCATATACTTCTGTGCAAATGAAACTTTAGGGTATAGGCAGCTGGGACTGTGTGACATGACGGATGTGTGCAGCAGTGTGTTGCTGTGTGGTGTGTAAAACTCTAACTCTCTCAGAAGAGTCAGTGTTTATCTAGGGGATTACTGAAGAATTTGATTTGGACTCTATTGAAATATTATGATTATCAGCCTAGACAGTAATTCAACATTAGCTACTATGTTTTTACTGTCTGTATCTCCTTTTCCGTCTCTTACTTTTAGACCCCTCAGTCAACTTTGATACAGAACACATATTGAAGTATAAAAAATATAACGATCTTTTAATGGCAAGCAAACAACTACAGACCTGAATAAGGCAGTGCAAGAATATTCTGTCAAATCCTGGGCGTTTATGTGTGTAATGTCTAATAATTTTGGGTGAAAGAGGGTTTTAATAGAATCCTATCACACACTAGTCACACCTTGCAACATATCTGGGACTCAAAAATGTCAGTAATCTCCAGTAATTGTGCAGCCATGTCAACGGCCAGCCCAGCCTAAAATCTGCCAATGAAAATAGGGATTAGGAGGGAGACAGAGCAAGAGAGTGATAAAGAGTGTGAGAGAGAGACAGCAGATGAAAAGCTGAAGTCTGAGGTGTCTCTATTAGAGTTTGGCTGTAATCCTCTTCCGAGGACTTCACTCGCCCTCCTGCGGTTCTCTGAGAGCTCTGTCAGCGCGCGTGTGGGAGTGTGTGAGGCTACGGGTTTGTGCATTGCTTCAGTGTAGACAACTGAATAAAGGTGAGAATTAAACTCCCTAACCCACCCTTTTAAACATCCCCATGGAGGAACACAGACAAATCAAAGAGGACCAATTTACAAACCACATTCACAGATGTCACTGTGAAATTATGGGTTTCTCCAAACTTCTCAGTCACTGACTTTTCTGTGCTTTCTAGCATTAAACCCATCATCTCATATGCTTACATAAAGCGTCTGGCATGACACTGTCCACAAAAACATTCATAGAAAAAGAAAAACATGAGGGTAATTAAAAACAGAAGGATGAAAGAGCGAGAGAGAGCAGTAACATTGTCCATTGTTTATTGTATGCCTCGTTTTCATTCATGCTGTTTTTAGCCCTTGGACTGCATTGTGCATTGTGTGTAAAATCATCTTGTGCACATTTTTTTGTTGAGGTTTTTAATATATACATTAGATTAATCTCTTACCGGTAGCTAAGGTCTAAAGAAAGCATAAGAAACTTTAGAGAAATGAGAAAGTTTGATGACATATATTCAAGACTTCAACTCTCAAACTTTCGACAGTCCACAGAGTAGCGTATTGATTTTGAGCCAGCACCAGTCCGCTGAGGGTCACAATTAGTCGAGGTTCCAACTGAAAAGAGCTTATTTTTTCCCTGATGACATGACCTCTCACATTTGAGATGTGTGAATGCCTTGGAGAGACCTTTACTAGTTCCACTAGGGCTGGTTTGAAAAGTGCACGGGGCACATGACTAGAAAAATAATGATTATCACTCCCTCAAAAAAGGTGCAGTCATTTCTGAAAGTGGGAGATTGTTATCATAGGTTCAACATCCAAGCTCTTCATCCTTTTAATCAGTTGTTTCTACTATACTGAGTTTTCAGAGATTCAGAGACTAATTTCCTAATCAGTAAATTGTTCATTTCACTGAAAAGCGGAATTGAATTGTATTGTAGCTATCTGACAACCTGAACTGACAGCAAGAAAGTTCGTCCTGTCAGCCATTAAAAGCCCAAAGAAACCTTTATAAACAATAGATCTGCTTAAAATAATGGTATCATCGAGATTAGGGGAAAACCTAACAGTTTACATCCTAGTTCAGTTCTCACCACGGACTCCAGTCGGGTTTGAATGACTCTAGTACATGAGGTGGCTAATTGCCCCCAGTAGCCCGCGTTAACACCTCCAGAGACTCTAATTCACTCCGATAGCTACAATTGGTTTCAGATGGCCCGTGGGTACGGCGGAGGAAAAACTGGTGAGGTTCCCTTCAGTGTGAGCTAAAAACAACACAAATGAAGCCCTGCTGAGGTGGCCGCAGAAGAAATGGATGTAATTTTGGTTTTAAAATGCGTCATACGTCAAGCTGTAAAGGGCTTAGTCTCTCATCAGAAAGACACGCCAAGTGAATGACCGTTAACAAGTTATTGAGTTTACAACAGGTAAAAATATAAATGGCTCTATATAAGGTCTCTAAAGGGAATAGTTATAAGCAGTTTTGTGTTAAACTCATGCTGCACGAAGGATCGGTTGATACAAGCGCCCTTGACTGTGTTTCCCGTCACCTCACATCCCACGGAGGGTTTCAGCACCATTAAAACACCTACACCTACATGACAAAGACCAGCTGCTGACGAATTAAAGGCTGGTTTCTGACTCGCGCTTCAGGAAACGAATCAGTTTCACAGCTCAAATCGACTGTCCACACAACAGGCTAAATTATACACCGCAAACATATTTAATTGAGCCATACTGTGAATTATTTCAGCACAGGTGCGGCTTCTCCTCGCGACTGGTAGAGCAGCTTTGGAGCACGCGGTACTCATACTCACACACGCACAAACACACACACACACGCCACGCAACACCTGTCCGACTGTAAGCGATACGGGCACACACCACATGTCACCGCAGCTCACTTCTACACTAAAACTTTGTTTCCATTCAGAATGCTTTGATTGAATCAATAGCCCAATTGAAAAACACGTTTTGGAACTGGAACAAGGAAACAACTAAATATGAGGAATAAGACTATTTCCTACCCCTCAAACGTGCCTTTACATAGCCTACCTGATCTGATCAGCTATGTCTGCTTCAGAGTCTGTGTCAAAACGCAATGCTACATAAAACTGGTAAAGTATGCAGATTTCAGCTTTTATAGTTGCCTTTATTAGAGACGGCTCTGATGCTGCTTTGCGTCCATGTAAATGATGCAGCATGAGCGCAGCCTTAAACTTTGTTATTCTCGTGATGGAGTATGCATTTTATAACTTTATCTATTTTTTATTTCATTTTAATATTTCAAAATTCACGTTTCTATATTCATAAGAAATTATTACTTGGACAACTGTAAAAGACAATATGTAATAATAAGAATTATAATAATAATAATAAACTCCTCACCAAATTTCTTCTGGACAGTAATCCTTTTCGAGATCAAAATAAAATAGGTTTATCGGCTTTTTGAGAAAGCTTGGTCTGCGGGGTCCTGATGTTTCGTGAATCACATTCAGGGGGCAAATCATCCAAATACACTGAAGTTTCCAAATCCAGGCGTGAAGAAACTCTGAACTGACTTGAAGTCAGTGCAGCGTTTGAGAAGCAGCCGTATTCACACACAACCTTGAGCTGTCCGACTCTGTCCAGTCCTTAAACCGCTGAAAAGTGTATCAAAAGCACACTGGACTGTATTATCTAAAGGAGCACCAGTGTAGTTTTGGCTCGTTAGAAGGTCTCGGGTTCCTACGGAAGAAGCTCCGCTCTTCTGCGCTGCGCTGTCCGGGCACAACTGCTCCGCTGCGCCGCTGGGTCTGTTGTGAAGTGCGGGGCGTTTGGTGCTGTGTGAAAGCTTGGCTCACAGACTCCCACTAACAGTTTGAGCACCGGGCTCTGGAGAGAGGGAAAAAATTAACTAGGATCGGATTTCAAACCGCGTCCCTGCTGCGAGTGCAGTGCTCGCCGCCTGCCGCCCCCCTCGCGAGTTCAGGGCAGAGAGAGAGAGAGAGAGAGAGAGAGAGAGAGAGAGAGAGAGAGCCGCAGGCGCCTCCCACACCAAACCCGAATATTCAATCAACTTACTCACTGTCAAATTAGCTGCGCTCAGCGAACTCAAACCGCGCTACGGACCAAGGAGAGAGTCAGCAGAAAAACAATTAAAAATAGCAAAGATTCTGCTGTTCATACTCTTTTTAGGGTGCGAATTTTAACGGGGTTTGGGGGGCATGACAACGTTTCAGTAAGAACAAAAGTTTGAATACAAGTCAGTGAGGGCTAATGTGCACGCTCACGAAGATGCTGCCATTGTTTGAGGAGGTAACCAGCTGTTCAAACGCCTGGTTTATCGGGCAATACGTCGACAAGGGTAGCTAAAAGTGTTAGGCTATTTATAAATATATCACAACATTTTTTTTGGTTTAAAACGGCGTTAAGATTAATTTGTAACTGCTTTTAGAACGCTGAAAGACTATTCATCTTGCGCAAGACCAACAATTACTGACAGAAATCCTTTAGGCTACAAATCCCACTGACAACCCTCTATGGCAGGGGTTTCAAACTCAGTTCCTGGACAGCCGCAGCCCTGCAGAGTTTAGTTCCAACCCTGCTCCAACTCACATACCATGTAGTTTTCAAATAAGCCTTAATGACTTGATTAGCTGGATCAGGTGTGTTTAATTAGGGTTGCACCTAAACTGTGAGAGGAACTGAACTGAGTTTGACACCCCTGCTCCATGGTATACATTATTTTCTAACTATTAAATATTTTTTTCAAATAAGTTTTTATTACATGAAATAGCTTCAATTATGCAAATCAAAACAGATTTTTGGGAAAAAAAAAAAAGATTTTGAGGGGTATTTAGGAAAACGTTGCCATATGGCAACAGTGTACCACAATGGAAAATGGCCAAAAATGTAGTTTTTCTATCAAATTATGATTTTCTTTTCGATTGAAATGCACATTTATTTTAGAAATTGATGCACCCAATCTTAAATTCCATCAAAATCTGCCACGCACATACAGACACATATACACACTCTCATCTTTACAGTCACTGAAGGCCAACTCATCCTCATTATCATCACATGGAAGTGCCAACTCTGCACTCTTCCTATTGCCCTTTCCGTGAAATATTGCTGTATTCATTTTCTGAAAAGAATAAGTCATTTTCTTAATCATACATCAGTATAAATACAGTAAATATCTGCAATCATATTATTGATGTTACTATCTGTAAAAAATCCCAATGGGGAAATACATTAATTAAATTCCACTGTGGAACAGCATTGCCATATGGCAACGTCAATATTTTCTCAATTTACAGCAAAACTATGTTAGACAGTGTTGATTTTTGAATAAAAATATGTCATTTACTAACCAAAGAAAGAAAAGAAAAAAAACCCTTAAGAAGAGCTGTTCAGAAATGAGGTTATAACAGAGCAATTTCTGGAGCACTTCAACAAGTAGGTGTCTTCCATGTGAGGGTGAACGTGGGAAAAAGTGTTTTGGAAGAACCTTCAAATATCATTTGACTTAAAAACAGCACATCATTGACTACCTTAAGGCCGGCTCTTTTAAATACCACATTGCAATACATTGTATTTTTTTTTTTTTTTTCAGAACAACAAGGAATTAAGCAGAAATTAATTGTTGCCATATGGCAACGCTGTACCATAGAGGGTTAAATAATCTGCACACTGATTATGTTTTAAAATGTAACATATAGCGTTTATAAATGTAAACACAGATCATTACTGCATGCCCCTCAGCCCATATTTTGCAGTAAAGAAAGCAATTCAGCATTTAATGTGGGTAACTAAAATAAATACCTAACGTGCAAAAATGTTTCTGGCTGTCTGTCATTTCATGTCACTGACTAATTCTCTGACAAATCACATGCTGTTGGGAATAAAAGCACAGTGCGGAACACTCCTATAGAAGCATGATTTACAATTATTCAGTTTTAACTGTAATATTATACCCCCAAACTGAGGCCTTCTCTTGTATGTTTTGATTCTTTAACCTGCAGACATCTCAAGCTGCTGTCATTTCTTCAACAGAAACCAGAAATGCAAGTGTGTGTGTGTAATTACAGGCTGTCTGATCAGGTATTTCAGCTTGCTTATGTATCTGTACAGGTGTGTGTGTACGGTTTGAGTTTCTGTCATTGTGTGTTGATTTTTCTTGTCATAAAACTGTCATGTGTCTCCTGAAGGCTGATTAGCCGATCACCAAGTGTCGTCAGAGTCGTAATTCTGTAAAATAAGCAGCAAAACAAAGTCTCAATTACTTTTAAAGCTACAAACATGTTTGCAGAGAGAACTTTATGAGACCATAAAGAGAAGAAACGTCTTCTTAATTACCAGAGGAGTGTGTATACGTGTGAGAGAAGCAGAGACAGAGGGTTCTTAGTAGCTGTCCATCTGTGTTTGTTTTAAGAGGACGGCTGTTAGCCTGTGAGTGGTAAAATCAGCATGCAAACATGACGATCCTCAGTCACATCAACACTGTTCTCTGACACCAGGGTTAAAGACATTCAGTAAAAAGACACATAAACATCACCCATTCAATAATAACCCCTGTTAGCCTATTCAAAATGCTATCCTCTGTGAATACTAATGCAGTGTCACTATCATTATATCTATTAGAGACTTGAGAAAGAAGATTGATTTTATTGATTGACAAGTTAGATGCAGCGCTGTTAGTGATGACTTCTGACCCCGGCAAGGGTGTTTATGGGAATTTTAGTGGCTTGTTGGCAGCATGTGGTAAAAATGACTGCAACAACTGTAAAGGCTGAACGAGGGAGAAGATATATGATCAACGACTAAAATGTATTTCCAATGTCTTACAGATATGGTTTCAGTGATCGGACAAAAAAAAAAGAAGTTTTTAGCCCTAAAAAAAGTACTTTTAGCCCTGTATTTTGTGTAATGATGTTTAATTGACCATGATCCCAGTCAACCACTGTCAAATGGCTCTATTAGAAATAAATAATTTTCTAATAATACAAACGTTCTATAAAGTTCAAAAGATCAGCGCTTATTTGAAATGCAAATTTATTGAAAAATGTAAATGTTTTTATTGTAACCTTTGATATATATATATATATACACACATTTATATTGAATAAATGTTTTTCTTTTTAACTTTCTGTTCAAAGGATCCTGAAAAAAAACCTTTTTTTCGAATCTGTTTATAATAAAAATTTATTAAGCACCAAATCTTTGTACAATATATTTATACACACACAATTATTTTGACAAAAATGAACTGTAATAAAAATTAATTACAAAATAAAATTTAATAAATATACATATATAAAATAGATGTATATGTATATAATATAAATATATGTTAAGTTATAATAATAATTAAAATAATTAATTATATGTATTTATTTATTTGAAATTTAGGTGGTATAGCAGGCAGTAATGTTATTATCATTATTAATATTATTTGTATTTATTCAGAACTTAGGTGGTGTAATCAAGCAGTAATTATTATTATTATATGTATTTATTTGGTGGTATAGTCATGCAGTTATTATTTAAAAAATTAAATAAAAGCCCTGACCAGTGTCAGTTTTTTTTTTTTTTTTTTTTGATGTATATGATGTAAAATGTACATTATGTAAAAGAGAATGATGCTTAAGTAAAATGAGCATGCTTGTAGAGGGAAAAAAAGCAGCCCAAGGCCATACAGAATGCAACGTCAGACATTCTGAGACCTAAAGAACTGAACGAATGTGTGACCTCCACCCCAAGAGCCCAGTGAACCCCTGAACTCTCTCCCCAGATTCACCCCTCAGTGTAACCCCAGCCTCTGGCTACAACACACAAAGGAGCGGAGGTGAGGACGAGGGCCTCCCTTCACAAGAGGTTGAATATTAAACTGGGCTGCAATTATCCTCTGAAAAACACTGTTCATGGATGGCTCTAATCCATAAGGTCCTTTGTGAGCACCTACTGGCCATGTTTCACAACATCAGAAAGATGTGATTTTGTAAGCGGCAGGAGATAATCACAAATCAATAACTCCCTCATTGATTACAGATGTGGCTAAATCCCTGAAAACAACCTAGGATGAACATGAGATTTAAAGCATCGGTACACCACATGGGCTTTTAAAGTGTGTGAAACTTTAAAGGGAGGAGAGACAAGAACGTCTGTAGAGTGTATGTGCGAGAGAGAGCATTTGTAAGATCTTTTTGCTAGTTCAGCTCTTATCAGTGTGCATACTTTTACTGATAACCTAAAGAGCTGATAACATTGGGTTTTTTTTTTTTGCATATTGACTGTAAGTATTTGAATGAGTGTGTGTGTTTGTGTGTGTGCACTGTACAGGTTATAAGTACATTTTAGAGGAAAATCTTTAATATAAAATGAGCCATGTGCAAAGGCAGACATGTGTCAGATATGACAACATAAGTGAAGGTGATTATTTTCTATTTCCTATCGCAATCCTAATTGTTAATTCCACAGCAGTTCTGCTCAATATACTAAGGAACACTGTGCCAACCTTTCCAATGTACATTCAGTTACTGTTCAAAAGGTGTGTCCTCCAGCAAGGTATACAGAGTCTATCTTTCCTCTCTAGACTATGACCTGCACACACACACACACACACACGCACAGTCACAAAAACACAAAATCAAACATGCACACATACATATACACTCCCGGATCTGTGTATAATGCTCTCATGGAAAATGTGGCTGACTAAAGGTATTGTCTTTGGACTCAAGAGTTGGACCAATACAGAGAGGAAACTGACATATCTGTGTCACTAGTTCTATTTCTGTATACAGTATCTGTACGCGGTTATCTGCTGGTACTGTAATGAATAATCAATTAGATGCTGCATCAACGAGATGTGAAAAGAGTTTGAGCATAAAGGACATGAAAGAAGAAATGAGTTTCTGGCAGGAGCATTTTCACTTGAGGATGTTTGCTCAGTATCAACCTAAAGAAAACAAACAATACAAAATGTCATTATTAACATTAGCTAAACAACAGTTATTAGAAATAAATAAAATATAATGTATAAAAGAATACATGTGAAATAAATCACTGTATTATTGCAGTTACTATTTTTGAAACAATGTAAAAAAAAAAAAAAAAAATTCAAAAACATGCATCAAACATTTGGGATTGGTAAGATTTTTAAAATGTTTTTGAAAGAAGTCTCTTATGCCCACCAAGGCTGCATTTATATGATCAAAAATACAGTATAAAATACAATATTGTGAAATATTACTGCAATTTAAAACAACTGTTTTGTATTTTATTGTATTTTAAAATATAAGTGTAATTTAAGGAAAAGATCTTGGAGCGCTACTTGCTGAAAGGGCTTCCGTTTAGTGATCCCAGAAGGTGCTCTTTGATTGGGTTCAAAAATATATCTATAGAAAAACGAATCCAAGGCAATTCTTCCAGTTCCAAAATGTTAAAAAGCCTTTTTGTCTGTCGTCACACTCTGAGGAAGGCTGGGTGGCCGAAATGCATTAGTATGCAGTGTTTTAGCTATTTTTTAATGTTTCTAGAGTGAGCCATGTTTGAATAAAGGCTTTTTAACATTTTGGAACTGGAAGAAGTGCCTTGGATTCATTTTTCTATATAAGTGTAATTTATTTAATTGTTATTTAATTATAGAATTTTCAGCATCATTATTTCAGTCTTCAGTGTCACATGATCCTTTGTAAATCATTCTTGTAAATCATTCTAATATGCTGATTTGCTGCTCAAGAAAGTTTTTGTTAGCATCAATGTTGAAAACAGTCATGCTGCTTAATAATTTTATGAGACTTTTTTTTTCAGGAATCTTTGATGAATAGAAAGTTTAAAAATAATAATATTTCAATAAAATAATGTTAAAAATGTCTTTCCTGTCACTTTTGAACAGTTAAATGCATCCTTGCTGAATAAAAGTATTAATTCTTTTCACAAAAAATAAAAAATAAAATAAAAATAAGGTCCCACTTTATATTAGGTGGCCTTAACATTTACATTTAAATTAATCATTTGATACATACATGTTTTTACATTGTACTTATATTTTTAAAAATACCTATATGTACTTACATCTGTAATTAATTTCTGTAATTACATTTATAATTACACTATTAACTCAGTCACATCAATTGTACTTATTGTACATTGTACTTATTTTTTGATGTAAGTACATAGTAGTTAAGGCCACCTAATATAAAGTGTAACCAACAATAATAATTGTATTTGACTGTTTGTTTACAGTGCAAGGTAAATACTCTGCTACAATCCTCTAAAAACAGAAACCATGTAAACATCAAAGAAAATATGAATTTACATTGGACTAAAAAACCCAAAGGCAAACGGGACTTCTCATTTCAGAAGTTGACTATTCTGGCATGTATACCTGAGAGCCCCTGTTTATCCTGCACACATCATCTCTCCCATCAGCATCTTTTTCCCCATCTCCCTCTCTGCTTCCCATTATCCTTCTGAAAGACAGTGACCACTCTCATCTCACCCTCAATTTGTATGTATGTATTCAAAGGTCTTTCTGAGGATGCATATTTGTGCACGGGTGTCCTATAAATCTTTCAGCGACAAGCAAAGCAGTCTGCACAATGCAGGGAGGAGATCACAATGATGTCACCTTCACTTGCACTGAAATCCAGCCCATCAACACGACTTACAAGAGTCATATTACAAATGATTTAATAATATTGGGTTTCCAGTGGATTCATAAGACGTGCGTTATCATGCCTGATGATGCAGTGTTATTAAAGGCTGTAGCTGGATTTGTTCATCTGAAGCAGAGCAGATGGACGCTGGTCCCAGGACTGTGCAACTGCTGCTGATCCGTATCCAAACACAGCAGCCCTCATCCCTGATCCAGTAGGCATCCCTGGAATTTCGGCCCTCTATACCCCTCCCGTCCTCCCGCTCACCCTAAAGCCCCGCTCCATCTCCTCCTAATCTCCCGCCCAGACACCCTGAATTAACGCCACATTCTCCGCTGATAAGAGTTTAATGCATTCTCTGAAGCATCGGACATCCATAGCGCTGATGGGGAACAGACATGTTGTATGTTGCATCTACGGCCATTGTAACTCAACATCTGAGATGCCATTAGTGCCCATTTACCAGCTTGACTGTGGCTTTGACACTCAAATGGCACAATGGTTTCAATGTATGATGCAATGTCAAGTCGTTTAATGATTTGACCTGCCATTGATACATTAACATGGCACATAAGGGGCATTTTTTGCTTTGAAAACTTGAGACGCCAGCAGTGGAATGGGGAAAAAATGCAAGGTTTCGAGAAACGTTGAACTTCATTTAACTTGTGCATCACCGTTTTTACAATGCAATGTCATGGAAAATATGTGAGACGTGAACGCAACCGTCAAACTCATTTGTGTAGTGTGTTTTACATAGAAAAACAATGGAAAAGTAGCATGTTCTGTGTGAACAGCCCCTAAGTGTACTGGTGAGCAATCAATCTGCTGTCTTGCTATCTTAGCATTCATTAACAAAAATTTACTATGGTATTATCATTGTTTTTGGACATGTACCATGGCATCACCGTCACTTTACCATGACACTGCCATAGAAATTGCTGTAAGGGTCACATAATTCCACTACAACAGCAATAAAAAAAAGAAAAGCAGAACAAATTAGTTTCTCCATGTGCTTGTTTTTCCTTCACAGAGATTAGCTTAGCCTAGCATCTAACTCAATAAGCGAGTGGGCCAAGAACTGTGAGTCACCAAAACAAACAAAGAAACACCCTCCGCTGTATACACACACACACACAGGCACACAAATACACACAGAGAACAATTATAGGAGACCTGTTGGTACTCAGAGAGCAGCGTTGGTGCAATGTTTACCAACGGATTTAGGAGTAAATCTGCCCCCTACATTCCTATTGAGATTCAGACTGAGCCTTAAGAGAGAGCAGGATTACTGGCCAGTCTCTATAGACTCCACTGTACACACAGCGCTCGGCCTTAAAAGAGCCTGACCAAAACCTGCCACAACAGACAGAAACAGAGAAAAAGAGATTAAAACCATTAGAAGTTGAATTTGCTGCTCTAAATATCTGGGAAAGAGACGCTTTTAATCAAACTTGTTATCGAATAACTTGGTGCAAATTAATTAATAAGTGCCAATTTATTAATGCCTCTGTGACAGTTCAGGGCTATCAAGCTCTAAAAAAGAAAAAACAGCATCATAAATGCACCATAAAACTAATTCATATGACTGGTGCACTATATATTATGTTTCATGAAACCACACGACGACTCTGTATAAGGAACAGAGTGTACTTTTAATTAGAGTGTAGATTCAAAAGATATTACATCAATTTTAGTTTACCAAAAATCGTGTCTGTACTTTTGCCAGCACACTTTAACCAATATTCAAAGACAATTTAAGTAATTATCAAATTACATGTAAAGATGTATTTAGGTCCTACTTAAGTGCATCAAAAAAAGCACAAGATTAGCTAATTGCATTTAATATAAATTCAAACTATAATACATTTTCATTTAATTGCAGATAACATGTAATTAAGTGTCCAAAAACCTTACATTCAGTTCACACATATTTCTGTAATACGGACTCTATGCTATTTATTTATTTATTTATTTATTTTAACAATAGTTCACTCAAAAATCAGTTGAAAAGTCAAAAGGTGTTTTTTTTTTTTTTGCCCCAATGTTCTTCATGGTAAATGAAGAGAGAATTTTTCTTTTCTTTTTTTTTTTTGAGCTATGGCTTTAAGTTGTTATTTAGTTTCCCTCAGTACAGTCACAGGTATATTGAGTAAGCCTCTAGTATGATCTCCAATAATACTAAAATGAATGGCCATTATGCTAGCAGTGAATTATGAGGCAAAATGCAAATACAGCACTAATCTCCTCTGCATACAGTGTTTACCGTTGTTGCACAGACAAGTATTCTGTTTTAACCATGTACTAAATCACTGGGTGGGAGAGTTACAGTATGCCCTGGTATATGTGTGTTTGTCTTTGAAGAAGCGCCAACCATGTCACAGTTAACAGCCAATCCAATAAGCCGGTGACATCACCCTTTTAAATATTTCACAGCTCTCTAAAGTTATTTCAGTTCTATCTGATCTTTTATGAAAAAGTTTTTCCTTCAAGCTCCTCAAAATTTGGTTTTCACATCACGAATCCAAAACTAGAACAAAGATTCTGAACAGTGAAACTTTACATTTGTATAAAACTACCAAATATTGAGAACATCAACATGATGTTTATGTTAATGTTCAGTTTGTCAAAAGCACATCTGTTTGCATGCATTATTACATGTCTGTTTGATTGGTCTTTAAGGTGCATATTTATGCCTGAAGGTGAAAGTCATCAACTATAGTTGGATTTAAAATGATAAATGCTTTGACTGGATGATGGTACAGAGGAGGATTTGATTTGGGGTGTTATTGTGAGTCATCTGTTCACTCCTGTTTTGTCAAAGAGATTTATATATGATAGCCCTAACAGCTCATTAAACTGTGGTAGCAGTATGCAGTATGCACAATAGCAGTGGGGGAGCAATGGGTCACAGTGGAAATAGACATTAAATTGATCAAGAATCAAGATAAAAATACAAGTTCTTATATTGACTGAACAAGTTATATGATGGGCATAACTTACGGACATAACACTTCTGTGATCTGTGACATACTTGTGACACACACCATTTTTTCACCCTGCACAAAAAAGATTGCTGTGAAGATCAAATTCACAAATGACTCTTATGACTCTGTTCTTTCAAATAATCATTTGAAAAGAAATGATCACAAATGCATAAGCTGCCGGTTAGAATCAGTTCACAAATCCTTCACTAAATAAACTCACCAAATCCATCACAGCGGCTACTGAATCCAACATATGACTCACTGAACTGCAAGTAGCATGTCAGTAAATCATTAGCTTACTTCAATATATTTGACAATAATATGACAAACAACGAACTAAAACAGGAAAAAATATGTTTTTCCCTCATATTTCACTCTGAACAGTTTGTGGTGGGTCTTCAGAATGATTATGCCTCTCTAGGTGGTTTATACCACTATTTTTTCCTAGCATGAGAAAGTATATGTATGTGAAAAGTATATTTATTTACTATGTATGATATATGCAGCACATATTGTGTATGCATAATACACAGTTTAGCCTAGGTGCCATGCAACCTTGTGGTACAGTGTACAGTGATTATATTCTCATAATCTGCTGCTTGAATATACATTGCTATTAATGCAACTGTATACTCTTGCTTTTGATGCCTCTTGTACCATAAATCCAGCCTTTACTGCTACCACATATCCCACATGCTGCTAATGCTGTATGATTCATTTTCATGGTTATGAAAGAGACAGGGAATCTTGGCTCTTCCACAAGACACATGAGAATTATTATTGAGGTTTATGTAAACTCATAACCTTGCTCTCGGTCAGAATTAATCTATGATTATTATGCATGTTTACACACTAGGATTCTAAACGTACCCTAACACACACACACACACAGAGACGCACACGCACACACATCCTTTATGAAACACAAGCAGATTAAAGCCAATTTTCAGCTTGTTCAAGCTCTATTTTTAGCTGTTGGATTTTTCAGTTCAAACCTCACTGATCAGGCCAACATCAAAAAGAAATAGTGATAGAGGAGGGAGCGAGGGTGAAAGAGTGAAAGAGAGAGAGAGAGAGAGAGAACAGGAGTTTGAAAGTGACATGCAATCTGCTGCATTCGAGAGAGAGGGAGACAGAGAGAGAGAGAGAGAGAGGGACTTAGATGAAACAGACTGAAAGAGGCTAAGAGAGGACTCTTCTCTTACTACTAATGACTGAGGGGGTGGACAAAGAGCCGCATCTCTTCCCCCGTTCTCTGCTTCTCACAAAGTTGCCATCACTCCATTCTCTACCCCTTTTATTCGCCTCTTTGTGAAAATGTAATAAAGAGGAGTTGATGGTTTGTTTAATATTATTGGTTGAGGTTTAGATGATGCATCTTGTTCCAGTGCCCCCTCATTCAGTTTGAGTCCACCTCTTTGGCCTGTTTCAGAAACATTATCTATGCTCACACAGTCAGTGTTTATGACTGACAACTGTAAACATTCATGTATCAGTGTCCAGCTTACAGGTGTCCCAGAAAGAGCCTGATCTGACCCTCAAAAATGACTTTTGCTGGTTTAACTTAATGTAGTCAGGTTGATTGACAGATATCATTTTTTTTACTTATACAGTATTACATGCATTGTTTAGGTTACCTGACAATGCATTTTTACAGTCATACACTGAAATATTGCCCTCGACTGCCCACATGTGTAAAATGCTTTGGTTTATGATAATTATTACATAAAAAGTCAAAATTATGAGATACAAAGGCATAATAATGATATTTAAAAAAAAAAAAAAAAAACTACATTATATCATAAAAAAAGTCAAAATTAGAACATGCTAAGTCATAATAATGACATAAAATATCAAAATTACACTGAGAAAAAGGTACCTCTGAAATATGTACATTTGTAATTACTAATATGTAATATTGTACCATTTAGAAACAAATAAGGTACAAAACATACATTTTAGCTTTTAGTCACAGTTTTGTACCTTTTTACCTTCAGCTTTGAGAGTGTATGTAAAAGTCATTATTATGGCATAAAAAGTCAGAATTATAGATATTATAGATAGTAATAGTTTCTTCTCCATTCTGTCAAAGAGGGAGTTTTGGTTCCTTGCCGCTGTCGCCTCTGGCTTGCTCAGTTGGGGACACTTAATTTCTAGCGATTATCGCCGATTTGATTGCACAGATACTATTTAAACTAAACTGAGCTAGACAATGTCATCTCTGAATTCAATAATGAAATGCCTTTAACTGAAAATTGAGTGTTTAATCTTATCATTATACATTACTGACACTCTATCTTTCAATTTGATACTGTTAAGTGCTTTGACACAATCTGTATTGTTAAAAGCGCTATATAAATAAAGGTGACTTAATAATTATAGAAGTTCATTTGCACAAACTAAAAATCATGCTTTGAAAAGTCATAATAACATAAAAAAACAAATTTGTGATATAACTCATAATTAGGACATACTAAGTCATAATAATAAGATAAAGTCAACATTATGAGATAAAAAGTCATTAATTATGAAAAATATGTCAAAAAATTTGACCTTTTTACTTCTTAGGTCATAATTATGATTTTTATGCCAATTTCAACTTTTAATCTAATAATTATGACTTAGTATTTTTAATTAGTCTTCTTCCCTGTAAAGACATCTTTAAAAAAAAAATTATAAAATATGTTTGTAAAGCACTGGCTGCATGTCCAGCATGTTTTCCTAGCCTGTGGCCCAAGATGCTGGGACAGGCTACAGCATCATACAACCCTACAGTGGACAAGCAGTTTGGAGAATGGATTGAAGATAGATCAATGAATGCCTGCAAAGCAACACTGCATAAGATATTAAGGCTTGTTTTCAGAGAAAGAATTTTTTAGGCGAGTGTGATTTGTCTTACTGTGCTGGCAGATGTTTTTCACTATAGTTTAAGTTTAGAACAAGTGAAAAAAGTCAGTGCAATTCAAGGTGCAATTTATATGCAGCGTTGCTTCTCAAGTAAATGTATGATTTTTCAAAATTATTTTGAATAGGACTGACAGAGTCCTGACATTCTGACAGAGTCTGAGTGCAAAAAACTCTCTCCTCTTAATTTAAGACCTGTTTGAACCTGTTGGTTGGGTGCACATGTTTGTGTCACAGTTTGGCAACTTTATTTTGACCACCTCCTGTCACAAAGCTAAGGAGCAGCTCGTGTTAAACGAGTCCAACAACCGTTGCAACCCTCCCACCGACCTCTAACCCCACACCACCGGAGAAACAGCAAGCCAAAGAGCGTGTGAGAAAGCGCACGAGAGAGAAAAAAAGAAAGATAGTCCAGAGGGGATGAAAAAACAGAGATTAGCTCTAAATAAACTCTGTCAGGCAGAAAACGGTAGGAGGCTGACAACGAAGCAACTTCAGTCCCAAATCTCTCTTTCTGTTTAACACAGTCTCTCTCCCTCCCTCACTCTGTCTTTTACTTTCTGGCCAACAATAGTAGGAGGTGCAAACTGCAGGCCTCATGAAGGTGGACTGTATAGGGATTAAAGCTTTTGTTGGCAAAATACAAATTACACATCTCCCACTTCTTTTGTCTGTCTTTCTCTCCCTCCGGAGCTTCTCTCAGTGGTCTGCATCAAAACTTCTCTCTCACTCCTCATCTTGACTCCTTAAAAAAGGGAGAATGATAGAATGAGCCACAGAAAAGGAGGTTGAGAATGACAACTTCAAATGAATTGAATGTAATTTTGACATTTCTGGGTATAATCTCCTTTATCCTTTAAGATTTTAATTGCTTCAGCATGCATAGTAATTACCCCACAAATAACTGCATGTTGAAATTACTGTATATTGCGCACATGTGGTCACACAGACATGGGATATGCAGGACATGAGATCTAAAATCACATCCACTGCAGAGATTTGGGAAGCTGACTTTTTTCCTGGCCTGGAGAAAAAAATAATGTAGATCATACACAAAGCAGGAGTAAACAATCCCAGTTACCCCTCTATTCAGGTTGTGGAAGGAAAAGATTTGTATTTGAAAAACTATTAAAGCAAGAATAGCAATTTTAGAGCTGCCAGAGAGTTAAAATAATTAGTGTCTTGATCATTAACCATCCGCAATCCAGTTAGCAAAATGTGCTGAAATAGCGATGCAACATGAGTATGTAAATAAAGTCATTAAATAAAGCACACAAACACACTCCTTTCTATGTAAATTACGCTCATTATCAATCGCACCTTATTCAGAAAATTCAGCACTATTTTCTTGGTGCAATTAACATTGTGTTATTTCTTGCCACAAAAAGCATGTGGTAAACAAACTGCATAAAAGAGGCTTTCGAGTGCATTTTCTATTGAGTAATTCATTAAATAAAACATTCACGGTTCGTGACTGATATCAGTGAGTCTGATAACCAACCGCTCAGTTCGTTCCTTAAGTGAAGGATTCTTCATAGTGAGTCAAACCGGAACACACAAGTCTTTTCGAATGATTCATTAAGAGATCCGGCTCATAAGACTCATTGGTTTGTGAAACGATCTTAAAGTGCCCCTATTATGGACTTTTGAAAATGACCTTTCATGCACTGTAACACAGCTCAGAGTGAATGAAAACATCCCGCAAAGTTTTAATTCTGAAAGTGCACCTTGTATTATTGTCTCTCAAAAGAAAGAGTCGACCCTTTCATTGTCGACTGAATCATTGAAACGAGTCATTTTTAAAACGAAACCCAAGCCGTTTCATGTTGACGTCAACATGAAACATTAGCATATTGCTTGTTGGTCTTTTCCCGTTGGTCTGAATGAAAATGCAAATTCATTCTTTGCCACTAGGTGCCGCTTTTGGAGCGGTAAAAATAGCTGTTTCCCTGGTAACGCTGTACACAAAGCAGCACTGCTCTCACAAACCCTGCTTTATAATTACAGGCGAGATGAAATGAAAATGAGACCAATCGGAAGAATCACGGCAGATTAGCATCACGCAAAGGAGGGGTTTGAAAAAATTAATAGTTAAACGAATCATTTGGGAGTCGTTGAGCAAATAAGGTGAAAGTGTTTTTTGACCTTACATGCATGTCAACCTGTTGTTGGGGACTCCCAAAACCAAAATATGAACCTTTCATTACCCATAATAGGGGCACTTTAACTGGTTGCGCAATATGTTTTTGATTCAGAAACAAGCACAGGCTCATAAAAGTAGGCCTAATTTGTTCCTAAATCGGACTGCGTAGGTTGCCCTGTTTATCCACTAAAAAGAACTGATTCAAAATAATTATTTGTCATTTGTTTGTGATTTTGACCTAACCGCGCTGCTGCTTTTGTTTACGTTAGTTTTTTCTTGCACCATGCGAGAATAACTCCATAGAAAGACGTGTTTTCTTACCATTGTTTTGCATAGCACGACATTTTTCATCCCATCACATTCAAGCTCACAACTCTGATAAATTGTGGCCATGGCACTAACATTTGTAATGTGTTGCCTTTACATGAACTAGGCCCCGTTTACACTAGTGCGTTTTCGTTTTTAAAAAGCATAACTTTTGCTACAGTTACGCCTATCTTTTACACTACTCCGGCGTCTTCGAGGTTGTAAACGGAGACGTTTGAAAACGCTGCAGACCCCGTTTTAGTTTAAAAACTCTGGGTTGCGGTTTCAGTATAAACGGACCAAAACGGAGACTTTTGAAAACGATGGCGTAGCTGCCCACATTCTCACTGCATATCCTTGACGACCGTGTAAACAATAACAGCATGCTTATTGTTGTACTCATAGATATGTACGGGTAGATCCCCCATTCGACCACTCCAAGCACGCAGACGGAATTGCTCTCGGTTACTAACGTAACCTCGGTTCCCCGAAATGAGGGAACGAGACATTGCTATGGGAAATACCTTTTCCTCAAATACTACTGAAGCCTTATTGAATCACGCCAGTAAAACTGGCCAATGACGTTCAAGCGCGCGAAATATGAGCGGGATCCCACCCTATATAAGGCAGTGCTTGTACGTCATCCATTCAGAATCTTTGACTGAAGCAACTTGGCATTCTAAGATCCTGAGCTCGGTGACATGGCAATAACAGCAATGTCTCGTTCCCTCATTTTGGGGAACCAAGGTTACGTTAGTAACCGAGAGCGTTCCCCTTCAATTCGGTCACTCTACATTGCTATGGGAAAATATAAAATCCACCAGGGGCGGAGTTAACTCCGGTGAAACAGAGAAAGTGAAATGGCGGCGGCTTCGGCGCTTTCACATATACAGTAGATTAATTGAATTGTTTAATTTTAATGAAATCATGTTATGATGCACTGCCGTATCGGGATGATGGTGACCAAGTCCTAAAAGACGTGGTGAACTATACCATAACACTGTGATAACTGACGGGGACAGCATTGAATTGGTGGTGCATTAATACAGGGTGTATACGACCTAGTCGAAACCACTCTGATACACATCTCAGATCATAGCTGAGGTTGAGTAGGCGCGTGCACTGACAGAACATGCGAGGCAAGCGACGACACATCTAGGTTATAAAACCTCGCGAAAGTACTGGGTGACGACCAGCCTGCCGCCATACAAATGTCCTGAATAGACATGCCATTTGCCCAGGCCCAGGAGGACGCGAGTCCACGGGTTGAGTGGGCCCGAACCCCTATAGGACATTCCACGCCCTTAGAGCTGTAAGCCAAAGCAATTGCGTCGACGATCCAGTGTGACAGCCTTTGCTTGGACAAAGGCAATCCTTTTGTATGTCCACCAAAACATACAAATAGCTGCTCTGAGAGTCTGAACTGTCTAGAGCGCTCGATATACTGTAAGTACGCACCGCGCGTATAGGGCACAGCAGGAGTGTATTAAGCAGCTCCGTCCCGGCCGGTGTTTCGGGGCGGAAAGCAGATAGTGTTATGACCTGCGCTTTAAATGGAGTCGAAAGCACTTTAGGCACATAACCTTTTCTAGGCTTCAAGGTGAGTCACCTGGTCTGAATTCAATACACGAGTCATCAGTTGAAAGCGCCTGCAGGTCTCCAACTCGCTTAACAGAGACCAGCGCGAGCAGGAGCGCTGTCTTGAGAGAGAGCTCTCGCAAGCTCGCTGATTGTATGGGCTCGAATGGGGGTCCCGTGAGAGCGTCAAGCACAAGCACCAAGTCCCAAGTGGGCGAGGAGGGTTCAGCCTTCTTGCTCCTTTTAAAAATCGGATGATCAGGTCATTTCTGCCGATCGGGCGATTTTCGACGTGCGCGTGAAAGGCTGTTATAGCAGCCACATACACTTTCAATGTGGATGGCATACGACCACTATCAAATCGTTCTTGAAGGAAGGCAAGGATTATTGGTATTGGACAGCTGATTGGGTCTTCGCCCCGCGATACGCACCAACTTGAAAAAACTCTCCATTTATGTGCGTAAAGATGTCTCGTGGAAGGAGCCCTAGCCTCAGAGATAGTGTTCAACACCCGCTTAGGAAGTGCGTCTGTTACTGGCAAGCTCCGTCGAGCGGCCTGACATGAAGGCTCCATGACTCTGGATTTGGGTGCCAAATCGTTCCTTGTGCTTGAGAGAGGAGGTCTCTCTTCAGTGGGATAATCCATGGGGGGGCCACCAGCATCTCCACCAGTTCTGGGAACCACGGCTGATTGGGCCATTTCGGTGCCACTAACAGAACAGATTCCTTTTCGTCTCTGATTTTGCAAAGCACGCGAGGCAGAAGCTTCACTGGAGGAAAGGCATACTTGCGTACTTTCGGCCAGCTGTGACCTAGTGCATCCACTCCCAGAGGAGAGTGTGTCAGTGAATAAAACAGCGGGCAGTGAGTGTTTTCCGCTGATGCGAAGAGATCCACCTCCGCCCTGCCGAATACACTCCAAATCGTATTGACTGTTAGAGGGTGTAATCTCCACTCCCCGTGGATTATCCCGCCCCTCGACAGTAAATCCGCGCCGTAGTTCAGGCGTCCGGAGACATGTACTGCCCGGATGGAGAGGAGGTGTCGATCTGCCCACAGAAGGAGGTCTCTCGGCAGCCATCTGGCCGAGGGTCCTCTGAAAGCATTTCAGCGGGGGAGAACGCCCTAATTTGAAAACTGTGAGAGAACTGATCAGTTTTTGTGAGCGCTCCTCCGACAGACGCGCTCGCATATTGATTGAGTCCAGCTCCACTCCTAAAAAGGAGATGTTCTGGCTTGGTATCAGCATGCTCTTTTGCATATTTACAGTCAGTCCTAAGCTCTGAACATGAGCGAGGAGTCTGAGTTTGTCGCTGAGCAGCGCGCTCTCTGATTGGGCTAACACTAGCCAGTCGTCGAGATAGTTTAGGATGCGTATTCCGCTCTGCTTCAGAGGAGAGAGCAGCATCCATGCATTTCGTAAGCGTCGAGGGCCAGACATAAGCGAAGGGTAGGACCGTGAATTGGTACGCTATCCCTTCGAATGCAAATCTCAGGAAGCGCCTGTGGCGGGGGGCTACCTGAATGTGAAAATAAGCATCCTTTAAATCCACGGAGATAAACCAATTTCCCGGTCTGATATGTGAGAGGATTTGTCTCAGCGTAATCATTTTGAACGAGCGCTTTGAAAGCGCGCGATTCAGCGGCCTCAGGTCCAAGATTGGGCGGAGTCCACCGTCTTTCTTTGGCACCAGAAAATAACGACTGTAGAAGCCCCTCTTGCAGTCTGTGAGAGGCACTGCCTCTACCGCGCGCTTTGCGAGAAGTTTGTGTTTGTGAGGGATAACTCGCCGTTGGGGGGCGGGGAGTTTAATACCACACGAGTGTGAGAGTGAGTGATGTGGGAGAGGGGAGTGAGAGGAGGAAAATTGCCCTGATATTGAGGTGATTTTTGTATATATTTTTTTACTTTATTGCACTGCACTGTGGAACAGTCAAAACACAAACATGACAATCGTTCTTGCCGCCTGCAACAGGCAGGGGGGCGTGGTGAACACACACAGCGGAGCGAGCAGACTTTCTCAGTGGCTCATCTTCGGCGCTGAGTGCAGCTTTCCTCCTCCGAGAGACAGCATCAGGAACGCAGCTTTGATCCCGGAGCCGGTGGCCTGCCGTCTCTGTCAGGGCGGGGTTTCTGGCCCTGGCCGCTTCGGCCACAGCTGTCTTGGTCTCACCGCCGGCTCATGCTCGCGCCGAACAGCAGTAGGAGGGGCGAGCGGTCTTCCCGCGCGCTGCGCTGAGGAGGAGCGGGAACGCGCAGGAGGGTTCGCGCCGGCGCGCTTTGGTAAGAAGTGGCTAATGGCCTTCGACTGCTTCTGCGCTTCAACGAAGCTCTCCGTGAACGTCTCTACCGCCGCTCCAAAGAGACCTGAGGGATTCACGGGAGCGTCTAGAAGAGCCGTCTTCTCTGAGTCTTTCAACTCGGTCAGAGTCAGCCACAGGTGACGATCCAGCACTACAAGATTACCCATATTGCGGCCGATCGCTTGAGCTGTCACCTTCGTCGCTCTGAGGGCCAGATCTGTGGTGTGTTGGAGCTCTTTGAAGACTTCAGGGTCCGGGCCACCTTCATCCAGGGACTGAAGGAGCTTGGCCTGATACACCTGAAGTATCGCCATCACATGCAGTGTTGAAGCTGCCTGGCCCGCGGCTGAAAAAGCCTTGCCAGCGAAGTTTGCGGTGGCTCGGCAAGGTTTAGATGGGAGAGACGCGTTGTTTCGCACCCTCCAGTTTGCCACGGCTGCAGGACAGAGGTGGGCAGCGACGGCTTCCTCCACAGGGGGGAGTTTAACATACCCCGCTCGGTCAGCGCCGTCCACAGACGACAGAAGGGAGGATCCCGGATTGTGCACTCGACTGGTGAGCGGCGCGTTCCACGTCTTCGCTATCTCGTCGTGCACCTCCGGGAAAAAGGGGCCGGGCCTCTGCGAGGTGTCCTTTCGGCCGCGATCCGACTGGAGGAACCACTCGTTCAGACGGCTTCTGGCCGGCTCGGTAGGAGGCGCCCACTCCAGACCGAGCTCATCAACTGCCTTGGTCAGGACGCAGAGGAGCTCAACATCACTGTCACTGATGGGCGCAGTGCAATCCAGTGGGCTGTTGGACCACTCCTCTCTCGCAGACGCTGCCACCGAGATGGCATCATCCTCATCCTCCTCCGTGGCTCCAAAAGACACCACATCTTGCGCGCTAGGGGAGGGGCGGAGATTAGCGGCCATGAAGCGCACTGGAAGGGGACCTGCAGCAGGGGGGTGAGGAGCGCGTGGGCCCTGAGCCGGCGTGGTCTCGTCACCCGACCCGGACAGATCCGCATCAGTAACTCGCTGCACTTTACTCCTTGGCTCAAAAGAGGCTGCAGAGGAAGAGCGTGGCAGAGCTAGTTGGGCGAGTTCATCGCCTTGGACGATGGCCACACGGAGCCTGAGAGTCCGGAGACTCATATCTCCGCAGTGGGGGCAGTCCGACCCCCCAAGCGTTGCCTCTGCGTGGGCGCGACCCAGGCAGAAGACGCACGATTCGTGGCCATCAGAGGGTTCGATTGGCTCTACGCAGGAGCAACCTGATCTCACAGAATTCCGTGTAATGTTCACGGACTTAATTAACCTCCGAATCTGTGGTGGCATCACGGAATCGCCGAAAATTCCATGATGGGCTCACAGAAGGCATCAGCCGTGATCCATGCACGGATTCACTGGTTCAACACCAGCGCTGCATCGGACCACGTAAAAAGAGTGACTCCGATGCAGTTATACTTTCACTGGAGTACCTGACCCCACCCCTACCCTAAACCTACCCAGTTCTGAACAATAATGATGACGATAAATTCCCCAGTATCGCATCGGCATATTGATGCTAAGGGTTTCCGTGCGTGGAGCACGGCTGATGCCTGTCACTGACTTACATTGGTATCACTTCTGTGAGCCCATCACGGAATTTTTTCTGTGAGCCCATCACGGAATTTTCGGCGATTCCGTGATGCTACCACAGATTCGGAGGTTAATTAAATCCGTGAACATTACACGGAATTCTGTGAGATCATGTTGGCAGGAGAGGCAATCGCGAGAGGTCATCTTTTGTCCGTCCGAAGCTCACCGGAACACAGCAGGGGAAGAGAAGGCGTGTCCGCTGCAGCGTGTAGATCACGGTGAGTAGAAGATTTCTTGATAGGCTTCTTGCTGAAGGAAAAAATTCTGAATGGATGACGTACAAGCACTGCCTTATATAGGGTGGGATCCCGCTCATATTTCATGCGCTTGAACGTCATTGGCCAGTTTTACTGGCGTGATTCAATAAGGCTTCAGTAGTATTCAAGGAAAAGGTATTTCCCATAGCAATGTAGAGTGACCGAATTGAAGGGGAACTACCTACACATATCTATGGATGTACCTGCATGAATGGTCACGTGACATGTGTTTTCGGTTGTGTAGTGTAAATGGAGGTAGTTTCTGAAACACAGTGGAAACGCCAGTGGAAACGGGGATCGTTTTCGTTCTAAAACGCCGTTTTAAAACGAAAACGCACTAGTGAAAACGGGGCCTTAGTGTAGAAAGCACCGAGTGACATTGCGCATGCGCGGGAGCTGCAAAAGACAGGTACAGGCGGCATTTCATTCCGAAAAAAATAATGTAATAATAATGTAACAAATCAATAATTTGATTATTTTCAATCACATCGGTCGTCAATACAAAAGAAGTGAACAAGTATTGAACAAGTATTCTAACAAAATGTTATAAAGTAACTAACTAATTTGAATATGGGTGCTTGAAAACAAAACAAGAGCTGAATATAGTTAGGTTACTTCACTTTTGATTCTGAATATGCTATAAGGTCATAACGTGTACGCAACAACGCAGACAGCATGAGAAAATCAATGGCGCTGTCTTATTCAATTTCCCTTAAGTCCTTTTTAGGACAATCAATATAAAAAGAGTAAAGCCGCATTTCTAGCCTGGTGTTGATGAAGGTGTCCTTGAGGCGTACTGATGGGACTGCGGGGGTGTATGAGGCAAGAGGTACCATATCCTGCATACTTATGAAATCAGGAACTCATGCAGACACTCACACAGACGGAGGTGCAGAGGGAAGAGCTGTCTGAGCCTCTGTAAACCTTTCACCTCTGTGCCAACCTGAGAGAAAGCTGTTGGATGCCAGATTGTCTAGGTCTGTGTTTTTTCTCTTAGTCTTGGGCATTAGCCGCTCTTTGAAGAGCCCACTGACTGATGAAGACCAGGTGTGACTATGTGCTTGCTGGAGTAGGTGTGTGTGTGTGTGACAGAGAGAGAAGAAGACAGACAGACATATATACAGACAGACAAGGGAAGAGAGAGAAAGAGAATGAGAAAGAAAGGAGACAGAGGTTAGTGAGTATACAGCACACTGGAACTGTTGGTAGGAATGACTGTTATGTAAGTGTGTATTTATTTGTGCTGTATCTTCCTGGAGTTCAATGTGTGTGTGTGTGTGTGTGTGTGTGTATACAGATTTGGCTATACAAATTTTACAAATGCCTTCCCTAATAGAGTGAGGGTTAGGGTTAGGGTTAGAAACCTAACATTCAGGTTTAGAGGAACAAGTTTGAGACTACATTAAAATCTGAAAAAAATTAAAGTTTAAACCTGGAAAATAAAGTAAAAGTTTTAGGATCTTGAAATATGTAATATGTGAAGTCATGTCATAAAAATAAACACATAAAAATTCAGATGTTTAAGAATAATATAGGGTAATTCTGTGTCAAATCAACCAGAGGCTCCCAGCTCAAATTTTTAATTTTGTCAGTTTTTTTTTTTTTTTTTTTTTTTGAAGAAGTTAAACATATAGTGATGAAGGCCAAAATATAAAATTTCACAGATATATATTTACAGAGTAATCCATTATTTTGTAGAGGGTGGTCAAAATGGCAATTTTTACCTGAGATTCAGAGCCAAATTACAGGTGGGTAAAAATGACTTAAGAAAGATTGCAGCATCATTATGTTATTTTTACACAGAAAATTGGTCGGTCTATTAGTAAAATATAGTAATCTTCGTTGCATTATATGCCAGTGGTTACTGTTGAAAAATGGTAAAGAGCACTTTTCCTGTCCACCCCCCCCCCAAATCAAAATAGAAGCATTGGCAGTAGTGGGACTCAATCTCACGTTAACATGGGCATACTCATGCATGGACACTTAAAATACAGGCACATTAAAAAACATAAGACCAATCTTCCTGGTACACACAGGTAAAGTGTCTAATATGACCACTTCGCTTGTCACTTTTGTCAGCTGCATTGTCCTTGTCTAACTTTGAAGACTAATTTGAATAAAATGATTTTTTCAAAACGCTGAGGGCTTAAATATAAAATGAATCCATGACAGAACAATTTATTGATCATACAGAGGTTATACTTTCCCCCGTGTATCATGGGGCCAAGGTTATAATGAATGTAGACAGAATCTACAGTCTATGTTTGGATTTTCTGTGCAGATTTCTGAGGAAATTCTGCAAAATGAATTTAAACATGGCTTGTTGTTAACGGAAAGCATGACCATATAACCAAATAGCCACTGCACTTTAAAAAAAAAAAAAAGAAAAGAAAAAAAAAATCTGACTTATTATTTAAGAATACTCTTAAAACAAGTTGCTAACAAAAGGTGTTGTATTGACAGCTGTTTGGATTCTCATTCTGACGGTACCCATTCACTGAAGAGGATCCACTGAGCAAGTGAGTAATGATGTAATGCTACATTTGATATGGGTGAGCTATTCCTTTATAATATTTGCTAAGGTAATAGGTTTTAGGGTTATATGTTTGCCTCCAGTTTTAAGAAGCATATAATGCTTGTCATGTAGTGAAATGAAAATCAAACATAATGTTGAAGGAACCAGGTTTGTAGCTTCCTTAATTGCTAAATGCCTAAATGACTGCTAAATGCAATCTTTAGTTCCCTTGACAAGAATTTTTAAGTTCATAGATGAACACAAGTTTACAGTTGTAAGTTCAGTTATCTTTAATTGACTGTAATAGGTTGCCATATTTATTTATTTATTTATTTATTTTACAGTGTGACTAATTCATTATATTGTTATGTGGACATTTTAGGATAACAATCTGAAAGTAAAGTTTTCGGTAATTTTGTTGTTCTTTTCCTTCTTTATCTCTCTCTCCTCTCGTTCCTTCGCTCGCGCCGTCTCTCTGTGAGTGGATCTTGTTTGTATAAGGCATTTCTCTCTGTCAGCAGTGCTATGTTTAATCCTCACTCACCGAGAACCATGCCAACCCAAGCAAGAAACCTACTACTGCTACTGTAATCTCTCTCTCTCTCTCTCTCTCACACACACACACACACATACAGACACTCTCTCTCCCGCAGTAAAGTCACTGTTACCGTGTCTAAGTATGGTCAGAGGGATGGTCGTGTGGTCACTTTCTTCAAGTCTGTCTTCGTGCAGCTATATGAAGCCTGTATCCCACACTCTAACCATAATGTTCTGGGAGGGGCAGGGGAACGCTGTCAAAATGTTGTGTAAACAAAAGCATCTCTTTTAATAGAGCTACTCCCAAATTACACTAAACCAATAAGCCACAGAACAGACTCTGATTGCAAAAACAAACACGCACACATACAGAGGCAGTGGCTTACGAACTTCTAAAGAAACATTCTGCAAAGTGCCTTGGTTTATAGAGCGGCACAACAAGAGAAAAACACCAGCAGAGTAAATATGAAAGCCTTTAATTTTCAACTAATCTCTTTCATCCTTAGCCATCAAAAATAAAAAATAAAATTAATTCAAGGATGTTCTGACCATCTCCTCGCTGCTAGACACACACACACACACACACACAAACACAAACACAAACTTACAGTAAGCCTGTATGCACAGAGAGGGAACATAATATTTAATAAAGACAGAAGTTTATATTTTTGTGCATGCTGTAATCTGCACATGTTTTGACAGGATGTTCACATTTCAAAAAATATGTCTGGAAGAAAGAATAATACATCTCTCTCTGTGTGTGTGTGTGTGTGTGTGTGTGTGTGTGTTTGTGTGTCCAGACAAAAGCTGTGTTCAGCAGCACCTAATCTTTATTGCATTACAATAGCAACCAGGTTTATACACATATATAAACATGCACACAAACATAGAAATGTGTTTAATTAAACACTGATTAGTTTTAAAAATGTTTCAGTCAAATGTTTATTAGTAACGTTGTCTAAGACATTGGAGGGGAAAGATGGGATTTTGCCATGTCTGCTGTTCTTTTGCATATCCTCATGGATGTACGAGTCAAGGCCAAATAAGGATTTCTGAAATGATAGAAAGGAGAAATCTTTTAAAAATGTAGTTTAAAAGGCTTTTGCCAAGTTTTTAGAAATGCAGTCTTTGTTGGTTTTATACATTTTTGAGAAATGTTTATATGAAAAGTTTGATTTCATAACTCTATAAATGTCAAATAATGTAACCATCAAGTAAAAGCTATTAAAATACTTTCCTTGCACCTTTAGTGTTAGTGCGACACCTTAATCATTATTTTCAAGGTGAAAGAAAAATACAAATGGATTTGTCTTGAAGTTTTCTCCTGTAAACCTGCTGTTCATATGTGCCTTTTCATAATAATCATAATAATAACGAACTTGATATACAGTCAAGGGGTCTGGTTATGCCATACTGACTGGATTTTTTTTCTGGTTTACACAACTGGTTTACTGCTTTTGAAAAAGACATAATATTAAAATATGCCAAAATATGCCAAGTGCAATCTCCAGATAGTTACCATCTTGATGGTTTTGATGTTATCCAAAATATGTTAATTAAAAATATGTTCATCATAGAAAAAGTGTATACAAGTCATTTCGGTATAAACAGTGTTTTTTTTGTTTGTTTTTTTAATAACTGAATGTCACATTATTTATTCACAAACAACAAACACAAAACCACAAAACACAAACATAACTTTTGAAATACAATGAACCTCATAAAAGAAAACAAACTGCTTTGTAGAATAAACTCTTCACACAACTTCATGGTCAAATGCGTACTATATAAAAATGCAACTCCATAGTCAAATAAACATATTCTTGAAGGGATAGTTAAAAATAACGTAGTTGAAGAAAAGCATAAAGTTAAAGTGTTTAAAATGTCATGTCAGCTACCCAACTACAGGTTTGTGCCACTATTTTATTTAAAGAGTGCTGCCTCAGCCCTGCATGCAGAAATCTTATCCAAATTGTGGTTTTGAGAAATGTTGCCTTACGCGTCTTTATGAGGGAAAAGTGTCATGTTGGCTGGGAATATCACATCCTCAGCAGGACCCGTCAGAGAACAATAGGTGTGATTGAACTGAACCAGTGAGATTTGTGAGGTGACACTATAAAATTGCAATAGCAGAGTGTAATAGTGATTTACAGTCCGGAAAGCAAATGTCGACGCAAACATGCATGTGCAGGAGGCCGTTCAGACACACTCACAGAGGCGGATTCCCGCACTTTTTCTCACAGATACTTACACACACTGTGAAGAAGTGTCTCATTGTTCTTTTCAGTGCCTGGGGGTGAAAGGTCGAGTGGAGTAAGTACAGTTATCAATCAATCCCTAAGCACTGAGACTCTCTCTCTCTATGTCGTTCTGTTCTGCTAGCTGCAGGGTTTTTACAGACGTTCCCTGGCAGGTGTCAAATACCAGCAGTGAGAAATAATTACTGTCCCGCTGAATTCAGCTCCACTTACTGGCTTTCCACACCTCCGTTCCCCCCATCTTTCACTCCTCCACTCAAGCCCCCCGTCTGCCGTTGAGCTGCACTTAAACAACTCTTCTCCGAACCACACTGAAGTGGATGGTCTCTCAAGTAAAGAGCTTCTCTGTCAGTATCTGCATGCATGTGTGTGTGCATGTGTTCGCATGTTTCCAAAATGTGTGTGTCTACCTGTGTGTGTTGAGTCTCTGAGGGAGTGTCTTATTACCGGAGCCGTTTTAGTGAAGCAGCGGTGTGTCTGTGTGTGTGTGTGTGTGTGTGTGTGTGTGTGCGCTTGTGGATTAATGTCACTTTGGGAGTATTGCATGACCAAGGCCGTAACATACAGTAGCACATGCGTCTGCCAGTTACTCCTGAAATACTGAGTCCCTACAGAGAACGTACTGTGTGTGTGGACACAGTTAGTAGGCCTAAGTGGGAGCTAAAGTCTCTGAATAATGTGAATGGGAAATCAATAAAACAATTCTATTATACATGTCATGTTCGCTCTCTCTCTCTCTGTGTGTGTGTCTGTGGTTCAGTGCATTATCAGTATCAGGAATGAAACTTTTTAGCAGTGTATTCAGACATGTAATCAAGTAAAAATCTGAGTTTATGGGTTGGAAGAAAATAAGAGGGCTTGGAGATGTAAGGTGAAATTTTCAAAGCCATTTTTCTTTTAATTAGCATGCATGTATTAAGAAAGTAAATAGGGTCAGTTTTGATTTCATGTTAACTATAACAAAGACCATGGAAGTATGTGGGGGAAGCGTACAGTAGTTTCCTAACGGACTTCCAAAGTAATGGCATTTTTATTTAACATACATTTAATATTTTCCAAACAGGTAATTGACAAACAACATTAACATAGTTTTTCGATGTACAATTTTAGAAAATTTGTATTTTTAGGTGTGACTTGTCACCTTGTAACTTTTTTATTTGTGACCCTGGACCACAAAACCAGTCTTAAGTCGCTGGGGTATATTTGTAGCAATAGCCAAAAATACATTGTTTGGGTCAAAATTATCAATTTTTCTTTTATGCCAAAAATCATTAGGACATTAAGTAAATATCATGTTCCATGAAGATATTTTGTAAATGTCTTACCGTAAATATATCAAAACTTCATTTTTGATTAGTAATATGCATTGCTAAGAACTTCTTTTGCACAACTTTAAAGGTGATTTTCTCAATATTTTGATTTTTTTGCACCCTCAGATTCCAGATTTGCAAATAGTTGTATCTCGGCCAAATATTGTCAGATCCTAACAAACCATACATCAATGGAAAGCTTATTTATTCAGCTGTCATGTGATGTATAAATCTCAATTTCGAAAAATTGACACTTAAGACTGGTTTTGTGGGTCACATTTATTTATTTATTGTAAATATGCACACAGAGATGATTTTATAAAAGTACAAATATTACATGTAGATTCTTAGTAATTAAGATTATTTATGATGTTCTTTCTTTTTCTCTTTATGGTTTTTACAGAATGCATAAGTTGCTTTTTTTCCATATGTAAAATTCTACAAGAATTCGAAAAATATAACTAAACCTAATTAAAGCACTTTTAAAATTTGTTTGTGCCAGCAGGACTTGGGTAATTGTGTTGCTGTGAGCTTTTAATGACAAATGAGATTAATAAAACAGCATGTGACCTTCAGACAGCACAGATGGCAAATATGTTCTTTTCGATCAGATGGACTGTTGTATTCCCACACACATTTGATATCTCTACTGCAACAGAGACAAAGTTTCAAGTACTATAATATTTGTCACAAGTTCTCAAATTTGTGTCTTAAAGAAGCAGTTCACCCAAAAGTGAAACATCTGTCATTATTTATTACTGAACGTTGCACTTTTCCATCCAGTGCAGGTAGACCAGAGGCTATCACAGTGTCATTGGAAAAGAGCAGCTCACACATTTTACAAAACATCTCCTTTCGTGTTCCACAAGAGAAAAACATGAGGTTAAGTAAAAGATGACAGAATTTTACTTTCTGAATTATCCTTTTGAGTCTGACCAGCTTCTATGTTTCTGTAAATTCTGTAAGCTGTGAAACACAATCCCTGTGTTTAAATTTCACAAGATGCAACACACAAGCAAATTGTGCCCCAGAGAAATTAAAAGAGCATTTTCTATGTCTTTGTTCTTGATTCTCTTTGAGCTTGAACATAAAACAAACCCATAAAAACATTACGCCTCAAGGTTTTTGCCTGCTGTTTGTTGGTGCATGTTTATGCTTTGTTGTATCCTTCATAACTCATATAGTAAGCAAAATTATTCTGCACTTTCCACCTCTTTGCTAATTATAGTGTGAATGTTTCCTGTTTGCAGTATTGGTTGTGTGTTTTCTTCAGTGATTTTGCTCGTTCAGGAGTCTGGGTGTGTTTCCTTGCCCAACACCCCATCTGTAAGACCTTTTTAAAACATATCTCTGGGGAAATAATTGTGAAAAGTCAGAAGAGGAGAGGAGTGAAGACATTTTCCTCATTCCTGAAATTCATACACCTTAATGTCAGAGCGCTGACATGACATGCTGCAAAATATGCCGACTATTACCTGTCATTTGACAAATTAAACACTTCGATGGGTTTTAAATGGGCATGTTTTTCTTTGAAGATCTTATTAAACCTGCAATTTGTCTCAGAAACAATAATTCTAACAGTTCTTGTTGGTAATTTGTAGCAAATAAGTTGGTTGCCTGCAGAGATTTTTATCTCAGATTTTCATTCATCATGAAATGGAAGAGAAGTGCATTTTTCAGAGAGAAGGCATCTAAATGGGACACAGAGGGTAGTAAAACAGGTCATCCATCTAGGGCTGTTTTGCATATTATGCATGGTTTTGTACAGAAATGGAAAAGAAACAAGAGCAAATCACACCACAGGTTACTTCAAAATGAAAGTTGCAAGTTCTTTTGTTTCTCTTCATTCAGTGTATTTATTCGTGTGTTTACACAGTGTGAGGGCTCGCAGTAAACACAGACCCTCGGGCTCTTCTGGCTAATAAACACCTTTCCCCAGAAGATAAACTCATAGTATATGGTACACCACAACTGTTATGCTTTCTGCACAGTCTCGGCCGTTAGGGATAGTTAGGGATAGTTCACACCCCAAAAATGAAAGTATACAAGTAAACCTACCTTCAGTTGGAGATGTACCATGGTAAAGCTATGTTTTTAAAACATATACTATGGTAATACTGTATCGCATCTGTGCACATGCACACCATGCTTTTTAAATGTCTACCATGGGGGGAGGGCCTTTTTCTTTTTCTTTTTTGCAATGGTAATGGTATTTTCTGAAATATCTTGGAGTCTGATGTACATAATTTGACATATGAATGGGGTAGTCGTTTATTATTATGGTGTCCATAAAAATACCATCATATTAACTGATTCCACCACAGTGCGTTTTTTTAAAACAACTACGCAAAACCTTAGTACATTCTGATAACAAAATGGGCAGAAACCAAGTGTTGTTTTCTCAGAGTTTTGGCAAGTTGGTCTACATTATTTCCTTATTAAGATATGACCTTGACTTACTGTAACTCGGCAACATGAGGTTTCCACGCCGCTCAAGACAAGTTGAAAGCTGTTGTTAGCAAATTAAATAAGAATTCATGCATGGTGAAATGTTTCATTGTTATTTTTCTGAGTATGTATAGTGTGCGTGCATGTGCTTGTATTCTCAGTAATCATCCTTTAACAGTTTCTGTCTTGCAGTCTATTAGTTCAAAGTTAGAAAGCTTGTCTGAGAAAGATAAAACAGAAAAACAGCACATGATATGGAGGAGCCTGTTCAAACAGAGTAAATACTTGAATCATGACAAAACGCAATGTGCCAGCTTTTAGCTGTTAAGGAAGATTAAAAACACAGCTATTTATAGCTGCCACTTTTTTCTTGTGTTTACAGTAACTATCAATCTGATGTTACTTCCTACATGAGTTGAAAAGGTAGGAATTATGAAATCTGTTTTTTTCTGCCCTACGTTTCTTCTCTAATGTTAATATGCAACAAATATAAGACATTTAAAGGTTTATTTTCCTGAAATGTATCACACTGTGCTGTCAAAACATTGCTCTGTTTGAGCATTACAACCCACCTGACAACAGCAACAGATGGTGAGAGTTTGAGGGCGTGGCTATTTGTTGGTCTGACCAATGACAGACGAGAGGCGTAGTCAAGGAAACCTGTGTGAAAACAGTTATTTTTGCAATTCAGTCGCTGGGGGTAGAAAGTACACACTTCACCTCTTTTAATTAAATATTTTTTGAAGAGAGATAAAAAACCTAAATGTGTATTAACAAATAGTATAGAGCACTAAATTAAATATCACCTCATAAGAGAAGATGAAAAAGAAGCAAATGGGCAAGAAATAAGCCAAAAGAGCAAGGTAATATGCGAAAGTAAGAGGAAAATGGAGCAAAATAAAGGAAGACTAGAGCTCAGCAGGAGAGAGAAAGAGTGAGTTGTTTAAAGGTAGAGAGAGCGCGCTCAGACTGACCCCAACACTGCTGCCTACAACCATCAGATTGGCAGCGCTCACTCTATAATGATGGCAATTTATTTCAATTAAACCACCCCATTATCGTTAGCATGGCGTCTGGGCTATTAACGCGCTATGTGAAGAAGCATGTAGACCAAGACAAATTAACATCCTCTCATTCATGTTCGCTCCCCCCATTCCTAGCTAATAATCTTCTAATCAAGCCTCAGTCTCCCCCATTAGCCTCATTTGTTTACATGTAACTCATATTAACCTGGTCACTTCAACACACTAATACAATACAGTCTCTGTGCCATCTGTAATTATAATAATTGTTACAAATGGATTTCGAAACCACAGCGTTCGTTGTCATAAAACGTGCTTATGAAACATACATAAACGTGTTAATGGTTCTGAGTTGTTTCCTGCGAGGCCTAAAAAAAGTCTGCATTCCTGTCTGTTTGGCTTGTGTGACGGCAGCTTCAATAATGATTTGATTCATAGACACTCAAACTCAAAATGTGCAACAGAACGACAAAGTTTGTCCCACTCAAGTTTTTCCAGCCCTCCCCTGCTTTTCTTTTTTATTATGTCTGCTTGGCACATATATCTCCTCTCACTCTGACAGAGAAGAGGAGTGAAATAGAAAGAGGGGGAGGAACGGCAAAAAAGTGTGGCGAGACAGTTTATAACATGCAATTTTAATGCAGCTGCGAGCTCAATTTAATATTGGAACATCCATTTCACATAATCTCTTAAAATGAGATTTTCAAAACAGAGCACTCGCTCATATACATGCTGAAAACTGTAATGCCGTTCTGCTGGAAAACAAACAGGCTTTAGTTGGCAAACCAAACACTCAGTCTAATGAGCGCAGCTTCTGCCGCGACACAAACACAATGCATTTAAATTTCATTCACTTATCTGTTCAAAGTTAAGTCATTACAATGCAAATTTAACTGATTCTCTGACATTAAGGAGTGTTTGAAAGGATGCAAGATATGAAGAGGCTTCCCTGAGCTTTTTTTCTGGCAAATGCTTCGCTCAGGCACCGCCTCTTGGTACCCAGCATTAGCGTCTCAGCTAACTACTAGTGCCGAGCAGATTCCTTTCTGATTACTGCTGCAGTCTGCGAGGTGAGAGGTTACAGTGTTTATAAAAGACATCAACACTACTGTACTTCAGGCAATTACAGCTAAATATAAACCAAATTTAGGTGAAAAAATGCACTCTCAAGGGCTGCCTCAATCTGCCGTGGGGGACTAGCTGACTATTTGAGATGTTTTAATCCCGTGCCAAGCACTATTTTAAAGCCTCTGTCCTCGAGGGATTAGCCGTGACATGATAACTCACCACTTCAAAATAACTGGGAGACTGCAAAGAAACCTGCCGCTGTTCAGTGAGGCCTGTCCAGTTAAAAGAGAGGTCAAAGGTCAGGTGAAAGTTTAGCGCTAAATGCAGCGATGTTTGATGTAATCGGCTGATGTCCCAGGTTATATTGTGGGCCGTTATGTAAGGTGAACTAAATGTTTTCCATCACGTGGAGGGGGGATTTAGTGATAGATGATCCTTTCGGGATATGAAATGAGAGGAAGAGAATAACAAAACCGCACACTTTGTAATATCCTTTAGCCAATATTGAATGTTGATAATTTGATATGAGAAAATGATCTAGTGTGATAGCATAGGAACACTTTACACTAAGGTTTTGTATATTACATATGCATTAGATGTTTTATATATTTACATATGCATTTATATGTAGACAGATGCATTATGAGCTAACAATAAAAAATTATTTTTATAGCATTTATTAATCTTTTTCATGTTAATTTATAAATAAAGGGTAAGATGATAATGGAGAATTATCAGATATTGTTTTTTGATATTTTGAAAAGTGGAAGGTAAGATGTTTTTAAAATGCATATTTAAAAAACAGATTTTGCAGGTAATATATTAATGAAATTTAAAAGCAAGTACACTTTAATGACTATGTTTCTTAACACACTTGAAATGGCTCTTCGTGTTAAAAAGTTTTACTTTAAAATACATTTTAATTCATTATGCATGCATTAAGTACATACGGCAGTACACTTTTACCATATATCAAAGACAATAAAAGTCATTTTAAAATTATATATAAAGAGGTACGTACTTACGTGGGTCAAAAAATTTTAGCGAATAGAATTTAATGTAAATGCAACTCATTTATTTTCATTTTATTGCAATTAACATGCAGTTAAGTGATATTCAGTTTGCACTTCGGTATGGGTTTTTTTAAAGTATGCTGAAGTGTACTTATTTTTCTCAAGGGGATGCATACATTAAAATGCCAGACTCTTATGTGACTGTTTTGCATTTTCCATAAGACGTTACTGAATAGGAAATAAAAGCTGAACAGTTATACAGAGGAGGAAAAAACATGGCAACAAACAAATGGAAACTCAAAAAACAAACAAACAAAACTCTCTTTCTCTCACTTGCTCTGCCGTTTTCAGTGGCCCATGAGTCACACCTCTCATATGCCATGACCATTCTAACAACAGCAGCACATATTCACTTTATAGCAGGCATTAGCAAAGACCAGTATATGAGGAAAGGAGGGGCCTGGATGTCTGAGAAGGAGGAAAGCAAGAGAAATGAAGAGAGAAGGACATAAAGTAGATGGAGGAGTATTGGCACAGGTAACAAAATGAAGACAAGCTTTCATATTTGAGAGGTAAATTGTGTTCTGTGTGCTTACGGCTTGATGTATGAGATTATAGTGTGGGAATGTGTGTGTGTCAGGGAAGGAGATTTACTGAATAAATATTTTAAATGCTTCTCTCTTTCGCTCTCTTGTTCTCTCACTGCAGGGGCTGTTATGTGCTAAGATGGAAAAAAGTTTAATGTCACCATAAAAAGTGGTTAACTGAGGTGTAATGGTCTGTGTATTTATGTCCATTAAAAAAGGCATAGCCAACACGTTGGACAAATGCAATTGAAACCATACTGGAGTATCAAGTCCTCACAGGGACATGGGCTCGTTGGGTCTTTCTGAGAGGCCGTCCCAGTGCCCCAGTCTCAGGTACAGATGGAAGTGGCTGTATGTGCGAGTGTGTGTGTCTCCTCCATAGAACAGCTGAAACCCCTCCCAACTGCATGGACTCACTTTCATGTTTTCCTATGAGTTTGAGCATTTTGAACATCTCATGGAATATTGAGTGCTTTCTGTGGTGCCTCTGTGGGTGGACTGCCATTTTCAGCATTATTCTATAGGATGCAAACTGTAGGCTCAAAGCAATATGCGAATCCTGTGTCATCTGATTCCTCCAGCTTATCAAAGGCCAAATAACATTCAGTATCTGTGTAGGCTGTAGGCAAAAAAGAATGATATCCATGAGGCATGCAAAGTAATACATTATCTGTAGAAATTACGCTAGGACAACTTGTGAGCGTTGTTAAAGCAATAAGCTATGAGAAGCTGTGCATGATTTTTCTTCCAATTTTCAGAAAGTAACTACAATTATTAGAATTATTAATTTAATACATTTATAAAACATATGGTTTCACTTTATTTTGATGGTCCCTTTGACTGTAAGTAACATTGCATGTACATATCAACTCTCATTAGAGTGTTAGTAGAGTATTAGTAGACTGGTAGGGTTAGGGTTAGAATAAGTTGGTATGTACTTGCAATGTCTGTTGGGAGAATATCACTATAAAGAGTTAGCATATATTAAGCAGACATACTAATACTCTAATAAGAGTTAGTTGACAGGCGCAAAGTTACTTATTGTCAACAGAATGCTCAAAAGGGACCATCAAAATAAAATGTTAACACATATATTAACTATAATTAATAAACAGTTTTACAGCAATTAATATCATTAAATAATCTAATACATTAATACATTCAACTTATTTCTTTTTTAAATAATCATGCTTGACATGGAATGTCAGGTGAAAAACTACATTACCCATGATTCTGTGCCACCAATCAGAGAATCGAAACAAGTAGATCACGCCAAAAAATTCTTTAGTGCTCATCCATTTCCATTAAGCACTGACTATTTTGTGTGCGGAGAAAACAAAAATAACGACTTTATTCAACAATTTCTTCTCTTCTGTGTCAGTCTTCGACTCGCGTTCACGACAGTACCACAACATGTGTGTGTGTGTGTGTGTGTGTGTGTGTGCATTCCTCTGCTTGCAAACGGGTTCTATGTCAGAACACTGGCTCCTGCGTCAGCAGCTGCAGATTGACACATAAGAGATTGATTCATAAAATTACGGTTGAATCACTGATGTCACATGAACTATTTTAATGATTTCCTTACTACCTTTCTGGGTCTTGAACGTGTCAGTTGCATTGCTGTCTATGCAGGGACAGAAAGCTCTCGGTTTTCATCAAAAATATCTTAATTTGTGTTCCAAATATGAACAAAGGTCTTGCGGGTTTGGAACGACATGAGGGTGAGTAATTAATGACATAATTTTCATTTTTGGGTGAACTGTCCCTTTTAATGTTTGTGTATATGCATATTTTGGAGTAAATGTAAAATAAATTGTTTGTATATACATAATCAACATGATTGAATCAATAGTTTAATATTTATCCATCGTTTTTATTTATTTAGTTAGTTTTTACTTTATTTGCAGTGATATTTTTGTAATTGTAAGGTGATGCTAGAAATAGTCCAGAAATAGTAGAGCTATTTTCTGAGTTTCAGCATCATTTGGATAAATTTCAGTTCCAAACTGCAGGTATTTGTTGAGTCAACAGATTTCACTTTTAAATGTCACTAGTGTTTGTCGTGGCAGCTTAGCAGTATTATTAAATATTTAGGCTAAGTCTCATCTGTCAGCGTGTTCTCAGATGAGAGAAGACAAAAACAGTTCAGGGAAGTAACACAGTAAATCCCTTTCAAGAGGTGGACCCAAAAACACTCAAACTTTAATGACAGGGAGTCACACAAATGGATTATGACGAAACACTTTCAAATGTGGCCCAAAAGCTTACAGACATCTAAATGCACAAAATCCATAAAATGTATTGATAAAGTTTATAATTAATTTAGCATGAAAAATTGTTACTTTGAACCACATCAAATAAGGATTTTGGTCTGTCTCAGAATCATACAATAAATATCCTAATTTTGACCGTTGGCTTGATATTTAACTCATTGTTTATTGCTAGAAAATAACAAAATGACCTAAATTATAGTTTTAGACATGTTCCAAATCTGGCTCGATGTCATATCGATTGGAACAATGGCAGTTGCGTAACTGATGAGAGATGAATAACATCTGAAAATGTGGTTGGTTTGTACACGTACCAGGTTGTTTTGTATAGTGGTTTGTATAATTATGAGTTACTTGGGCCTAAATCTGCACATTTTCTTATTAACAACAACTTCCCTTTTTCATTGAGGCTTGTATTTGCTTGTGTGTTTCTATGTCAATGCACGGTTTGTTTATATATTCTACACAGCGTCAAACCGACTTTTTTTGCTTCTCGCTGCTTGATTTCATCGGCGTCTCAGTTGGTTATCTTGCAGTTGCTTTAAGCCCTTTTGCAATATGTGAAAAGTCTTGAAAGAGAGTTTGTGTTCGAGGCACAAAGACGACAGGCAGGGTAAATGCTTTAACACAAAACCACAAGAGCCCTTTCTCTCTCTTCCTCTCTCCCTCTCTGAACTCGTTTGGTAGGTTCTCGCATGCCTTTTTACTGACTGTATGAAACTGTGCAGAATTATAATTAATTAGTGGTTGGAAAAAAATAGCGACTGGTTGGCTTAAAGTAAATTATATGGTAGGCTTCCAAAGAGAGGGCCAGTGAGAGAGAGGGTGACCTGCCGCAACACAAAAAACAGACACTCATATATATATATATATATATATATATATATATATATACACACACAAACAGCCTCACATATGCCTCACATATAAAACTACATTTAGATTTCCCTGAAACGCCACACGTAAACATACACACCGCATTTAGATGTTCCTGAGCTGTGGCATACACACATATTACATGTGGTTAAATGGAGGCTATGACGGATGGAGAATGTATGGAGGTGAAGTGGGGTTCAGAGAACATGCACCCTTTCAGTTAAATGTCAAACCGAGTGGATGTACATACATATGAGGGTGATGTGCTGTACATGTATGACTAGAAGAGCATGTGACTGGAGTGCGTCTGTGCAAAAACTCACCACATTATGTTTGGGTGTCCTGAAGAGTTTCTAGGTTGTTAATAGCCAGTTGCTAGGGAGTCCAGTGTAATTGTTAGGGGGATATGGGGGGGGGGGGGTTGCTAAGATATTTTCAGCACTTGCTTAGATTTTCTTGGAGGTTTCTAGGATGTTCTGTGTGAATTCTAGGGTGTTCTTGATGGTCACTGGGATGTTTTGAGTTGTCACTAGGGCATTTTAGGCAGTTGCTAGGGCGTTCTTGTGGTTGCAATGGTGTTCTGAGGGGTTGCTATAGGGTGTTCTAGGTGGTCACTAGGGCATTTTAGGCAGTTGCTAGGTTGCTCTTGTTGTTGCTACAGTGTTCTGAGGGGTTGCTAGGGTGTTCTAGGTGGTCACTAGGGCATTTCACGCAGTTGCTAGGGTGTTCTTGTGGTTGCTACGGTGTTGTAAGTTGTCACTAGGGCATTTTAGGCAGTTGCTTGGATGTTCTAGGTGGTCACTAGGGCATTTTAGGCAGTTGCTAGCATGGAACGAACCCAAAGAATATGTATATATACATATTTTGTATATATATATATATATAAGCTTGTTATATTTTATATATACAAAATATGTCTAATGTTTTGTTTTCGATTCTGAAAACAAAACATTAGACAACCAAACAAAATAATATGTAGGCTAATTTACTTGAGCTTCTGACAAAATGTTTTATTTAATGTTATAAATGAGTCTATTTATAAATGTCTAAAATGTTATAAATGAGTCTATTTAAAAATATTAATTTAAATGAAGTCATTATGTAAAATCATTTGAAATATACAAATGAAGACTTGTTGAATGAATGATTCAGACATCAAATACATTTTAACGGTCGCCACTTAAATGGCATAATGTAACAAAATATTTGAAGCGTAACATTTGTTCCAATGGTTATTTATTTTGATCGCAGCTACCGCAACATCAGAGTCTATATCCGGACTATAAAATTTTATCCCAATAACTTAATATTTGCAATACAGAAATGTAGCCTACAGTATAGACTGTTTCAAACATAAAGCTTACATGATGAGCGCTGCTCTCTCGGGATCAGTGGCTGCGTGAAAGCAGGTTTAAATATTCCAATGTGATTGTGATTTCAAAGGTTTAATTGACATAGCGGAATCATCATTTAGGAATAAGATTGCTTGTGTTTGAATCGAGAATTTCTCATCAAGATTTCTCATACACACATATGAGCCTATATAGCCTGTATATATTTGTACCAGACCTCAAAAGTAACGGCCCCCAGAAGCCCCCCGCTTCCGCGACCCATGGTTGCTAGGGTGTTCTCGTGGTTACTATGGTGTTCTGAGAGGTTAGATTTAGTGGATCTCGCCAGCCAGATTTGAGGATCACTGTTCTAGGTGGTTGCTTTTAGGTAGTTTATAGGGTGTTCTTATGGTTTCTATGGTGTTCCAGGTGGTCGCTAGGGCATTTTAGGCAGTTGCTAGGGTGTTCTTGTGATTACTACGGTGTTCTTGGTGGTTGCTGGGGTTTTCTAGGTGGTCATTAGGGCATTTTAGGCAGTTGCTATGGTGTTCTCGTGGTTACTACGGTGTTCTGAGGCATTGCTAGGGTGTACTAGGTGGTTGCTAGGGCATTTTGGGCAGTTGCTAGGGTGTTATCGTGGTTGCTGTGGTGTTCTGGGTGGTTGCTAGGGTGTTCTAGGTGGAGAGTAAACCAACTGTAGGGTAAGGCTAAAAGCTAAAAGCTAAAAAATATTAGTGTAAACTATTAACTACACATTATATCTTTTTAGTAAAGTGGCATATGGATGTCATGCCATATAATAATTTTAGTATGCCTGAATTTGTATTTAACATGATAACAATTTAATAGAAACATTGTAAATGCTTATATTTCCTCAGTTATTCAAACAGCAGCTACAGAAAACAGCAAAGAACATTTACATTACCAAAGAACATCATCACTGACTTCAGTGTAGAGCGAGTTTATTTATGCACTTTAAAAACAACTCCCGTTATAATCAGCGAAGCTATCTACCCTGTATGATGAATATATCTCTTATACTTACATAGCACATACATCTGCACTTTGTTGTTTATGATGCGAGAATTCACGAGAGAGCAGAATTCAGTCAGTGGAGCGCACTCCAAAACAAAACTGGAGTTTCAGCAATGGCTCATCTAAACGCCTCTGATTGGCCAATGCATTCATAAACTCAACGGAATCGTGTGTGATTTGTTATAACGTGCAACACTGTAAAAACGCAGAAAATAAATATTATGGGACAAATAAGCCCTAATATAAATTATATAATATTACTAGCCTAATAATTATAGTAATAATTGTCGACACAACCCTACCGCTCAAGCTCATCTCTGCTCAATAAGCAGCATATTTAGATGTACAGTGACTGATGTCTGTATACAAACCTCGTGGGATGAGTTACACACAAACATTTGGTCCTGAAGAAGAAGAATGACGAATTGTGGTAATTGCTTTGCTTCACAAGCAGCACTAATAAGAACATGAACTCTTTCCTGAACATTGACATATCCACACACACACACACACACACACACACACACACAAATATTCTCACTCTGATGTGCCTAAAACATCTTCTGAAATCAGACCCTGTCACAGTTGTTCTGTTTTTCCGATGTAGATGTTGGCCACAAACGTACAAAGACCATCTCTGCATTACAAGCTGAGATAGAGCTGCAGCAGAGAGATTAGTGGTTTGTAAATGTGTGTGTGTGTGTGTATCTGTCCGCTTTGGTGCACTTAGTCTTGCTCTGGGTTGTGTTGTTTATTTAAACTGGAAACGTTCTTCTAACATTTTGATTAATGTGGTGCCCTGAGTGCTGTGGCACAGCGCAGATAAGTACACACACACACACACACACACACACACACACACACACACACACACACATCCAGACAGATAACTGCTTTCTTTCCCTGTCAGTGTGGGGAGTTAAAAAGAAGTCTTTGAAAGTGAGAGCGGTTCACGATGTGCATACACACATACACGTCTTTGATTTTCCACTCAGTGACTGCTGACCTCTAAATATTTACAGTGGTTGGCACACAAGGTGCCTGGTTGTGAGTGTGAGTGTGAGTGTGTGTTGATTGGGCCAGGCAAATGTTGCTATTCTTTTCTTGTGTCTTTCTCGAATATACAAATCTTAAACCGGCTAACTTTTAGTTTGTTTGTTTGTTTGTTTGTTTTTAAATATGTTAAATAAAAGCATTTGATATCTTTTCCTATTAACTTTTACTGTAGACATACAGTATAATTTTCGTCTGACTCCCTGGTAAATTGCATTGTTGCTTTTTAGTACATACTACCCCTTGTAAATAATGTACTGTAAAAAAATTACAAAAATTAACGTGATTTTAATGATAAAAGACTGCAAAAATATTACAGTAAAAACCTATTAATTGGTTAACAGTAAGTTCCACTACTATATACAGTGAAAAACTGTATTTGGTATTACATGTAATTTTACAGTAATATACAATTTTTGGAAGTAAAAAAGAACATATATTAACAGTGAAAAAACGTAAATTGACTTTCCCAGAATTCCCTGCATTACATTTCATATTTGATGTTTTTTTGTTGTTGTTGTTGAAATAACTGTTTCCTCTTATTATTATTTTTTTTCTTATCAGTTGTGTACATTAGGGTTGTGTGTTACATCTAATGTTGTAAATTAGTGTTTATTGCATTACTATATACAGTTTCATGTTGTAACCATGATGGTGTTTAGTGTGCACCTTCTATATATGTTAGTATTTAAAAGCTACTTGTGATGAGCTTTGGTTCATCATATGACTTTCTCATCACCTCCTGCTTTTGGTGGTTATTAGTGTATTGCAAAGGTGCAAAACAGATTTCAGCACTTTAATAGGTTGGTATAACATTATATAAATTAATGAAATTACGGTTTAGTAAAATCTGTAATACCTAAAATGTTGCTACCATATTTTTTACATTAAAATTCTAGCAACCACAGCTGCCAGTTTATTAACAGAAATTTTACAGGTTTTTTTTTTTTTTACAGTGGTGCTTAAAGTGATAGTTCACTCAAAAATGCAAAATACTATAGACGTCAATGGAGACCATCAGCTGTTTGATTACCAGCATTCTTCAAAACATCTTCTTTTATGTTCAGCATAAGAAAGAAACTTATACGGGTTTGGAACGACATGAGGGTGAGTAAGTAATGACAAAATTTTGTCATCATTTATTCACCCTTATGCTGTTCTAAACCTGTAAGACTTTAATTTTTTTTTTTTTTTTTTTTTGAGCATGCAAGAAGATATTTTGAAGAATGTTCCCTGTTGAAAAAAAAACAGCATATGCTGATTAGGTATGTTTTGAAACATGGGAGCTGGTTTGAGCTGGTTTAAGCTAGTCCCAAGTTGGTCATGAGCTGGTTTAAAGGGATAGTACACCCAAAAATGAAAATGCTGTTATTAATTACTCACCCATATGTCGTTACAAACCCATAAGACCTTCATTCATCTTCGGAAAACACAAATTAAGATATTTTTGATATTTTTGAAATCTGAGCGCTTTCTGTTCCTCCATAGTCAGCAAGGGTCCTACCACATTCAGGGATCAGAAAGGTACCAAGAACATTGTTAAAATAGTTCATGTGACATCAGTGGTTCAACTGTAATTTTATGAAGAATTTTCATTTTTGGGTGAACTATCTCTTTAAGCTGGCCCTGAGATGGTTATAAGCTGGCTATGAGATGGTCCTGAGCAGGAGCTGGCTGCTTAGGACCAGCTTAGGACCAGCTCAGGACCAGCTTATAACCAGCTCAAACCAGCTGCCTTGCTTCAATGCTGTGCAGGTTTTTTCAACATAGTAACCAAACTGTTGACGGAAGCCATTGACTTCCATAATATGGAAGAAAATACGATGGAAGTAAATGCATGGCATGCATGTTTCAATAGAAATTACATTAAAGTATATTTTAGTTTACAATAAATTCTTGTCAGTACACTTTCACCATATTTCAAAAACAACAGAATTATTAAATTACATATTAAGATACAGGCTACACAAGACCTACTTGAATGGGTCAAAAAAAGCACTCCAAAATTCAGCATTGCATTTAATATAAATTAATTTATTTGCAATTTAAACATTTTAAGTGCCCAAACGCATTGCATTAAGCTTGCACCTATACATATTTCTGTATGTATTTTTTTTTTTAAAGTACGCTAAAGTGTACTTTTGGGATGCAAAGTGTGAATTTCAGCATATCTCATATTAGATATCCAATACATTTATACCCATTGTGTGTGTGTGTCTGTGTGTGTGTAGCTGTTATGGCTCCTGTGTGATGTAATTTGCTGCGTTTTACAGCTGTTTCTCTGGATGGGCTGCTGTTCAGCTTAAGCCCATTAACTTTAACAAGGCAAAGACACACACTCACACATTTTGGGTATCATTTTACACACTCACACAAACGGATTTAAAAAGATATAGAGGTGCTCACATAAGCAGGAGTGTTGTGTTTTACTGTGGTGTGCATATTTGTGTTTGTATTGACATGCTGGCAGTGCCAAGCGTACAGTGGAAGTGTTTCTGGCATGTTGGTAACCCAGGGGTGTTATAAACCACTGTGAATTTTTTCTCGGAATGCTGATGAATCGTGTGTGTGCTGCACACTTTCTATTGTTTCTCAGCTTCTCTCCCATTCTTTATGTTCCCCGTCTTTGTGTTGCATGCTATCTGGCCCGATGAAATGCAGCGATGCTTAACCTGTTCTGTGCTGCTCTGAATGAGACTGAATATATCGGAAAAGCAGAACAATAATTTGAAAATCACGCTTAAATGATGGTTAAAATCTGTGTATAAATGCGTGTATAATGCTGTGTCCTGCTAAATCTCGCCCTGCAGAGAAGTTTAAAGTACTATGATTATGCCTCAGGATAAAGGAGTGGGGAAAAGCTTGGACTACTGGACCCCCATTGTGGAAATATACTTTATAATTTAAACTATATTTTTTCTATGAATTTTAGGCCTATATATTCAAATTGAAAGGACTGTCGTAATAGCAATAGACTGTGAATTCAGATTTAATGATTTCAATCAATTGGCCTGTGGTTTATGGTGAATAATGAGGATGTGTGAAGTATACATCTAGTTAAGATGATAAGTAAATAAGCACAGAGCCCCCATCACACTTTCCCTCTATTATATGTGTTTCTGAGGCCTGATCCTGCCTTTCACAGTATAGGTCATGCTCTGTTAGATCTGGGCAAACAGATGAGAGATGCCATCATCTGCTCTAGGAAACACAATTGTGTTTTACAAAATGTAAAAAATAAATAAATACAATAAATAAAATAAAAATGTCAGTCAAATTTGAGCTGATCTGATCATAAAGATGTGTTCCTGAAGCTCAACTGGTAGGGCAACAAAAAGTCCCAGTGAATGATGTAAAGTCTGGAGTAAGTGTCTTTTCTTTGTGTAACCTGTTGATACAGTCCATTTCAATAACATTTTGACTTGAATAAAACAATTAAGATATTACAACATAAATCACATTATTGGATTGTATACCATGCAATTCAATAAAAAAGGGGGGGTTGGTAAGATTGTGTGTGTGTGTGTGTGTGTGTGTGTGTGTGTGTGTGTTTGAAAGTCTCTTATGCTTACTAAGGCTGAATTTAATGAAGTTCCAAAAGGGAGGAACCTAATCATTTAGTCCTGTCAATCATCATTCCAAGCATACCATTGTAAAAAAGTTGTATATTTAAAAAATATTTATTTCATATTAAATATACGGTAGTTCAAATCTATTAACATATTTACTTTAAATGCAAGATATTTAAAGTACACTTGCAATAGTTCCACTTTAGCACAATCAAATATACTTCAGTATATCTTCAGTTGGACTTCAGCACTACTTCCATGCAATTAAATTGCATTAAAGGGTTACTCCACCCCAAAATGAAAATCTTGTCATTAATCACTTACCCCCATGTTGTTCCAAACCTGTAAAAGCTTCGTTCATCTTCGGAACACAATTTAAGATATTTTGGATGAAAGCTGGTAGGCTTGTGATTGTCCCATTGACTGCCAAGTAAATAACTGTCAAGACCCAGAAAAGTATGAAAGACATCATCAAAATAATCCATTTGCCATCAGTAGTTCAACCGTAACGTTATGAAGCTATGAGAATACATTTTGTACGCAAAGAAAACAAAAATAACGACTTTATTCAACAATTCATCTCCTCCGCGTCACCGTAGCGCCATTTTGGAGAGTATCCGCTGGACGCACCGTGTGATGTGGCTGACCCAGAACAGCGAATGCAGTTTGCGTAATATTTTGACGGTGTCTCTTTTCTGGGTCTTGACAGTTATTTAGTTTACTAAAAGTACAGTTTCGGGGTATTTTTATTAAGCACATAAATATGTAAATGTATTTGTAGTATACTTAGCATGAAATAAATGTATTTCAGTACATTTATTTTTCATAAGGGTATATAAGCAGCAGTCATTGCACGTCCCAGCGACAATTCTTCCGGCATACCTCCACCTCCCCATCTCCTCCTCTATTTCTGTTATTCTGCCTCTATATAGTACTGTAATGAGGGGGTTGAACTCGTAGCTCAAACCGAGTCTTGGGTTCAAGCCTCTATCGAGGACAGCAAGCCAAGCTTGTTTATTATGAATTACGTATGGATGAGCAGGCGAATACATGAATTTGATATACAAAATACAGTAAAACACTAATATCAAATATCATTACAATTTAAAATAACTGTTTTCTGTTTTAATACATTTTAAAATGTAATGTATTCATTTATTTATTTATTTATGTATTTTCAGCATCATTACTCCAGGCTTCAGTGTCAAGTGATCCTTCAGAAATCATTCTAATATGCTGCTTTGCTGTTCAAGAAATATTTTTACTGTGACTTTTGATTATTTTAGAGCATTACAAAATACTGAACTTCATACTGAACTAAATATTTCAAAGGTAGTGTAAGATTTGTCCTAAAGGGCATTTTCTATTTAATGTGTGATGTGTGTGAAGTCGATAAGCATAAGTTAAGAACATAATGTGAATATAAATAATGCCCAGAGAGAGAACGAGCTCATGCTAAGCTTGTCCTGGACTGCAGCAAAGGCTTTAATCAGAATTGAACAATACCTCACACACCGCCGGTGGGGTAGTTGGAGCCTTCCAGGCAAAAACAGCTTAGACCTAAATTGAGTCAACATTGTCAGCGTTTTGTGATCGAATAAGCATTTGACACAACCATTAGTGTTGCTAACAATATTAAAGGATTCAACTTGACTGACAACTCTGAAACAAGCGAGTCCAGAATAATCTGTTTTAAAAATAGATTTTGGTCCAGTATAAAATCCTGGCTATTATTTGTTCCTGTTCAGCCAACGTAATCAAAACTTGTAATAAAATTTAAAAAAAATGGATTAAATGAAAATCAATGTGTCGCTTTTGTTTTCTCTGGTCCCGTAATAAAAGGTCAAATAAATGTAATTTAAGTATCCATGGAAACAGAAAAAGCATGTTGTCACAAATAAATCACTTACCTCGTCCTCTGACATTTTGTTCTTCAAATTGATTTTTTTTTTTTTTTTAATATAATTTCATTAAAAATCTCCCTCTTTTTCAGAAACTCAATCAAATGCTATCCTATGGCCTTCACTCCTTTACCCACGTACTTTCCTCCCTCCAATGTTAAAACGTTATATAAAACATACATTTAATATACAGTACTCTTTCAAGTATGTATTTTTAGTAACCCTCTTCTCCTCATCTTCAAAGATGAACACACACACACCTCCCCCTCTCTGTCTTTCAAAATGGAGCCAGAAGAAGCTTTGTAGCGTTAGAACAAAGAGTCGAAAAGTGAGATATAAAGTGAATCTCTGAGGCTGGATATTTAATGGTGCTGTGTGGGCTCCTTCTGTCTCGGTGAAAGCTGTGAACACTGCAGGAGTGTGGAGAGGGTCCAGATGGAATTGCCCAACGAAACCCAAACTCAAAGGCGCTTCAGTCACCTCCCAATGAAATACAGCACCAGTCAGACATAATCAGCTCCTGTCACATCACAATGGAAATCAGCAAACGCACAGAAGCTAAACAGTAAATATGCTACAATCAGGTCTTTTATTTTAAAGCGCCGTCTTTTTATAGACATTAATTAGTTATCCGAGGTGATTTGTTTGTGTTTTTTTTCCTGAGGGAGAAGAACGGTTGGCCTCTTTCAGCCACCAGCCTTCACCTTTAAAGGTAGCTGACGCCACAGGGGAAGTTTGGTATGTTTTTCTTATTTCCTTTTTTCCATTTTTTGCTGAAATGTTCCTTTGACTAACTTGGTCCTCGACAGAGGGCCTTACTGAGAGTCAGCACTACACTACTGACACTCAACGGCTGTGTGTGTGCGTGTGGGAAGGGGTGTTTTCGTTGGTCTCCTCCCCAGTTCACCTTCACAGTGCTCCTTTTCTACTGACGGCGAAGAATTCCACCACACGCACTCATGTACACACACTTACAAAAACCTCTTTCTCCTCTATTGCTCGGTGTACCTTGACACATTAACACACACTCACTCTGATGGGCAGCAGCGACGCTCACATCGAATCTGCCCTTTAAAGGAGTCTGGCCGTTTTGACGTCAGCTCTGAACGAGATGTCATTAGTTGCATCTTCGAGGCCTTTGAATGGAAGAAGTGACTTTCATCTCAGGCACTTGCAGTGTTGGTGCTGACACCAGAAATCAGACTTATGTAAGGGTGTTTTATTCAGTCTGAGACCAAACACTATTTTCACTTCTGAATTCGTTTTATTACTGCTGTTCAGCTCAAACAGATATGCAATGGTAAAAATCAATATAAAAACTTTCTTATATGAAGTACAAGAGTTTGTGACCCATCGGGCATGAAGATCTATTATCTAATTCTGCATCGCATATGGGCGTGAAAATGCACTTATCTCTTTCAGCGATCTTTATGGTGTGACTCAAATATATTGATCTGAAGTACAACACAATATGAGAACTGTAACTATAAAAAATAGATTCATTTAACCTTGCTGGATATTGTCTGGAGGCTTAGTCAACAACAGTAAGGTGACCACTAAGATAGGAAAAAAGTGTGAAGCGAATCTTATTTTGAGAAAGCTGAAAAAACTTCTTTAGAGTTCAGAGCCATCAACAGGGCCCACGACAGATCTAAAATATCCAGATATAAATTCTCAATGGTAAAGTGCCCAAGCAACATTGCTCAACAAAAGTTTCCCAACAAAACTGTTCAAAAAGTTGACCCGTGTATCATCATGTAAAATTCTGTCATCATTTATTCACCTTCATGTCATTCCAAACCTGTTTGACTTTCTTCTGAGAACATTAATGACGTCAATGTGACATGCCAATCATCACTGCAAATGTTTGCAATGCATACATCATGCAGAAGTACAACTGATATATGAGAGATATAAAGAGCCCATCTGCTCATCATACATCATATCATACCAGCTTTAGAGGATTTATGACTTAGAGCACATGTTGAATGCACTACTTTCCACCTGTATGGTTCTTTTTAGAGTGTAGATTGATATTCACTTTCATTATGGAAAAGAGTAGCCAGTACATTCAGGGGCAGTCAGTGACTTCCATATGCAAATACATGAGACAACAAATGCAAATCATACAAATTTCACTCTCAAGATCTAAAGTTTAAGTTTGTGTCATGTGACCAGTATAAGATTGTTATATCACTGCTTGACCTCTTAGCCAAATTAAAAGAATGCAATTCTGCAGGATTGCAACACTGCAGTAAAGTGGAGTAGATTGCATATTTTTATATTTTGAATTATGTTTTTAAAAAAAAAGCTGCAGAGTGTGATGTCATAGTACACGCACTGCAGTTTTCTTAGAAATTTTGTGTGCTTAATGTGACTGCTGCTTTAGTCCTTTTCAGCTAAAATAGGAAAAAAATAAAAAGTTTTAGAACAATGATGGCGGAATTTTATTTTTGTGTGAACATTTCCTTTAAAAATGACTTTTCTTAATGTAACTTAATGTACTCAGGATTGAAATAATTGAATAAACTAGTAGATTCAAACAGTATAACATAATGTCTAACCAGTTCATTTCAGTCAATGATCCTCAGAGATGCACTCACTTGCATCATTGTTATCGGCGTAATTATTTAATGACGCACAGACATCAAAAAGCCTTTTTAGATATTCACATAACACTCATACAAACAAACAACTACAACTGCTTGAGGGGAGTGATTTTCTGAATATTTGAACATATTTAAATTTATTACAAGCACTTCACCAGATGCATGAATGGAAATCAGCATGAAATATTTTCATTTATCTGGAACATTCTCTTGCTTACAGCCACTACACACACACACACACACACACACATACTCAGGGACACTTGAGAGAGGGATAATGGAGCTCATGCAGTGAAGTGCTGTTGATAATGAGGCAGATGTCTGTCTGCAGGGCTGACACAGCAGGGACACACACACACACGCACACTTGCTTTTTTGGCCACCCTTCCACCCGTTCCCTCTTCACCTCCCTCCTCCTGAAGTTTTAATTACCCCTCTCCAGACACACAGAGGTGTGATGCTTCTGTGTGTTTGAATGCGCGTATGTGTGTGCTGAAGGTCAGGCCGCGTAGCCTCGGAGTAACACAGGCGAGTCAGGGTCTCCCCTTTCTCACAGCCACTCCGTCCAATCAGAGCCCCCTCCTCACAATCCATTTCATTTCCTTGGGCCAATCACAGCTCACCATTCCAGCCTCCAAAAAGCCAATCGTGCTGATTAATTTATTCAGAGACCCCTCCCCCTCGCCTCTCCTGCTGGAATGAGTCTTTTTTTCTACAGCATCGTGCCCCTCCAGCCCCCGTTTCTTTATTGCGTTTGTGTAGAGCAGTACAAGAATGCGGCGTATTCTTTTTTCACTCTCTTTTTGTATGTAACCCCTCTCTCGTCTCTCCCTCTTTTTTTCCCCCTTCCTCTCCAAAGTAATTAGACAGAGGCGTGTAAAGAGGAGAAATTCATTTCTTTGAGGGAAATGGGGAAAGAAAGGGAGAGTGATAGAGAAAGACAGACACAGAGAATGAGAGAGGAAAGGGGCAAAGCATAAACTCGCACAGTTGAGTGTTATTGTGCGAGTCTGAGCGCAGAGGAAATAAAAACCAGGATTACTGATAAATAAACCCTCCTCGTGCACACACGCACACACGTTTGTTTTTGTGAAAAGTGGGGACATCCCATAAGCGTAATGGTTTTTACACTGTACAAACTGTATGTGTTATTGCCTACACCAACACTACACCTAACCTACCCCTTACAGGAGACTTTGTGCTATTTCAGATTTTCAATACACTCCATTCTGTGTGATTTATAAGCATTTTGAAAAGTGGGGACATGGGGTAATGTCCTGAAAAGTCACCTTCTCCTTGTAATACCTATGTCATACCCTTGTCATTATACAAATTTATGTCTTAATTTGTCACAAAAATGCGCGCGCACACACACACACACGCACACACTCACTCCCCTCCTTGCCAATTGCCAGAGGGTTGAGAGGCTGACATCATCGCTTCCTGTAGTAAACAGGTGTGAGGAGGGATATGAAAAATAAAAGAAAAGAAAGAGAAGAGGCCTCTGCTCAGAAAACTCCTTTTCTTTATCGTGGTGCTTAGCTGAGGTTTGAGGATCAGTCTGACCTTCGCTTTCACAGCCCCTCTCACGCTCTCCGCTTTAATTCAAAGTGCTTCTCTTCAAATAATCTGCAATCTGAGAAAAACATTGACCTGAAGCCGGATGAGTTGCACAGTTACACACAATGAGTTGTTGGTTATTCTTTAGCTTTGAGATAGTTTATAAAGAACAAAGAGAACACGAAAAATGGCTGCGCTCCAGCAACCTAGTGAGCTGCCTACAGATTCAGCATTTTAAGGCATCATAGACTGGTTATTCTTCAAAACAGATGCCATTTGTGTCCTTGGTCTGTCCCCATCCCTGTGTTTCCAACTTGTCCTTTATGTAGTAGCAAATATGCACAATATTATAAGATTTTAGGTCACACTTCATTTTAAGGTCCAATTCTCGCTATTAACAAACCATTAACTACGTCTTTTGCCTTAATAAACTCCTAATTTGCTGCTTATTAATAGTTAGTAAGGTAGTTGTTAAGTTTAGGTATTGGGTAGGATTAGGGATGTAGAATATAGTCATGCAGAATATGTGCTTTATAAGTACTAATAAACAACCAATATCTTAATAATAGGCATGCTAATAATCAGCTAGTTAATAGTGAGAATTGGTCCCTTTTCTAAAGTGTTACCATATTTTAATATTATAGTGACTATAACAATTATATTACATCAGGTGGCGCTTTATTTTAAAGACCCATTTTCACTATTAACTGGCATGCATATACCTTATTAACTATTAGTAAGCAGCAAATTAGGTGTTTAGTGAGGCAAAAGTCATAGTTAATAGTTAGTTAAAAGTGAGATTTTGACCTTAAAATAAAGTGTGACATATTATATTATATTATAATTTAAAATATACATATGATAAGATAATAAATTATAAAATGAAGTAAGATAATGATATTATAACAGCTATTATTATTATTATTATTATCCAGTTATTAATATTTGGAATCCATTTCCTATGGTGACATAATGTTTAATCATAACATAATTTAACAACTGTGTACGTCACCATCATATTTATCAGTTTTTAAAATAATGAGCTATTCCATAAGTCCTCCAATAATGTTATTTTTTTATCTTTCTTTTTTTATGTGTTGTAATGTTTGACAGTAGAAAACTATCTTATACTGTCAGCCCTTGTTACTAGTTTGTATAGTAAATACTGAAAATTGAAACATGGATATTTACCTGTTGAATGCATAATTGTATTTGTATTTGTAAAATGTATTTGACCATATAAAATTATTATTTTTTTTTTTATATATTTTTTTTCTTCTTGAGTAAGTCCAGGTAGGCATCTTAATTATGCTGCCTTTTAAAATAAATTGTGGCTAAATTCTAAGGCAGCATAGCAGCTTAACAACATGTAAACTTTACTGAAGTCACATCTCCTGCTTCAGAGCTATTTATGTGGCATGCAGAGTTGCTGTCTATGTAAGGCACTACCAGCTGGTCACAACATCCCTTTCTGTTAGGATGTTGCCTTAGGTGTAGATAATTGGCACTGAGGCAGCTCACTAGGTTTTGGAACAGTGCTATAATATCTCTCTCTCTCTCGCTCTCTCTCTCTCTCTGCCTCTCGTGTTCTTATTACAACTGTGTGTGTTTGAGGTGTCAGGCTAATGTTAAATATTAATGTTTGTCTGAATAAAACAGCTCTTCCTTATTGTTCGGTTCCTTTTGTCCTCTGTGTATCTCTCATCTACTTTACTTTCCTCTCAGAATAAAGGACGTTCCCTTCTCTCCCTCAGAAATATACTCCCTGCCATCCATCCTGCTCCTTACTTATAACAGTCTCACTTTTCTTCTCTCTTGCTTTCCCTGCATCAATCTCTCTTTCAGCCTTTGTCAGACTATTTGTTCCCATCCTCTCCACCTTTTTTCATTCTCTCTCCTTCTCAGTCCTCTCATCACAGGTTCTCTGGGTTAAACACCCTCAAATGTTTTAACCAGTCGCAGTCATGCAGCATTTTTGTTTTCAGTGTGGACACAGAGATATTTGATGAATAATATGTAGTTATGTGGAGCAGAAGTATGGGCCAATCAAAATTCACAGTGGGTGGAGCTACACTATCAAAATTGAACCTGTCATAAATTATATGCACAATGGATGATTTACTTGAAAGCTTTTATCACTTGTCACTTTATCACATTGTTAAGAGATTGTGTAAAAAAGCTTTTTACTATGTTTATGGAAAAGTAACAAGAAATATTAGGGAGAAGATAGAATAATGAAATCAACCATCCAGACCCAAACCCAGGTTGTCTGAACTTCAATGCTGCCGCACAACATGTCAAGGCACATCAGAGATAGACTGGCAATTGTGAGCCCCTGGATGTTTCCCGATGGATCTGTCAACTTGCCGGCTGTCGAAACCAAATTTAGATATAAAGTAAATTCCCAAAGGTTTTTACAAGAGGAAAAAATACCGGTCCATATAAGCTATAGTGACGGATGTATTCCTTCTCTACCGCCGCCGGCTGCTACATCCCACTTCTGTTGTTATCTGTCTTCACATGAGCACATGAAATCTATTCAGTCACATGAGTCTGCTCACCTGCTAGAAGCCAGACATGATGGGGGATGGATGCTCTGTACAATGCTATTGGTAATAGTTTGTTTACATTAGTTAATGCATCATGAATTAATAATGAACAATAAGCATTTATTATTGTCACGTGTTTGAGTTCCTGTTTGTCCTTATTTGGTTTGTTTCCTGTTCTCATCATTAGTTAAGCATCGTTCAGTCTGTTCACCTGAGTTTATTAATCATTTCGTTTGCTCCTTTGGTTTCCCTGTCTTTATAAGCCTTCAGTTTCTGTATGTTCTTTGTCTCGGTTTAATGTTATTTTGAATGGAATACGTGTATGTTGACGCTACTTCGTTCTCCTGGTTATTCTCCTGTTCTTTGTGTTTAAAGTGGAATTAAAATCTATTTTGGTTACTCCTTCGTTGTGCGATTGACTACAACCACGTTCCATTACAGAAACCGAGACCCTAAACAGAAGTCCAAGCGGCGTTCCTTCTTTCTGTTTTGTTTTCCCCGGTTTTTGAAAGTTTTTGTTTACCTGTTTTCCTCCTCCCCACTGCATGGAAGTCGCCAATCGGTTCTCTGCCCTAGCCCGCCTGGATCTCCCGTTTGTTGAGTATGCACGGGAGTTCTGCGGGCTAGCTGTGTGTACGGCTTTTGACGACGCCACGCTGAATTCCTTGTTCTAGATCGGGGCCAATTACCATCGCTCCGTGGACCACCCAGACACCACTGGACTGAGCTGGAGGGAAGGGATCCTCCGGTGTCTGGAGAGTGTCCAGCCCTGATCCAGAACCCATGTGCCCCTGGGAATACTTGTGGCTTATGAGGGTATGTCTTGGAGCCCAGCCCCAGAGCTCGCTCCAGTGTCAGCTCCAGCCCCAGAGCTCGCTCCAGAAAGCTATCCTGAGTCTCCTTTGTCTCCGCTGGTTCCGTCCAGCCCTCCATCGCCCCCATCGTCTCCGCTGGTTCCATCCAGCCCCCCATCGTCTCCTGAGTATCCGCTGATCCCAGCCAGTCCCGCTCTCCAGAGCTCCCCACAGAATTCCTAGTTTTCCCCAAAAAAAACATTTTCTTGGGGAAAACTAGGAATTCTGTGAGAGCATATGCCCGGCCGTGGCCATGGTGGCCGAGCCGGCTAAGGCCACGGAGGATCCTCCATGGCCTCTGGAAAGGCCTGCTCCGCCATGGCTTTCCTGATCTGCCCTGGAGGCTCCCCTTGTCTCCACCCTGTTCCAGCCCTGCACCAGTCTCCAGGGCCCCCCACCTCCCCGATTGTAATGTTACGGGGCGGGACGCGCCTTCCGGGAGGCTTCCGCGATCTGTCAAGTGTTTGAGTTCCTGTTTGTCCTTATTTGGTTTGTTTCCTGTTCTCATCATTAGTTAAGCATCGTTCAGTCTGTTCACCTGAGTTTATTAATCATCTCGTTTGCTCCTTTGGTTTCCCTGTCTTTATAAGCCTTCAGTTTCTGTATGTTCTTTGTCTCGGTTTAATGTTATTTTGAATGGAATACGTGTATGTTGATGCAACTTCGTTCTCCTGGTTATTCTCCTGTTCTTTGTGTTTAAAGTGAAATTAAAATCTATTTTGGTGACTCCTTCGTCGTGCGATTGACTACAACCACGTTCCGTGACAATTATACTCTAGGTTAATGTTAATTTACAAATATACTCTTGTTCATTTTTAATTCATGTTTGTTCATAATATACTGTTAACTTACACAAACGGAATAGATCAAATGCAGTAGTATATGCATAAATTAACATTAACCAGTAACTTATAAACAGGGCTGGGGAGTAACGAAATACATGTAATGGCGTTACGTATTTAAAATACAAAATACGAGTAATTGTATTTCGTTATAATTACATTTTAAACAGTTACATCCGAAAAGTATTTTAGTTTACCAAAGTGATTACATTGAATTTTTATGTAATTTCTTAATTTAATATTTAAGTAAACAGTTTGGGGATTTTAACCAATAAGGCAACCGATTCTCCGTTGAAAAAAAAAAACAACTGCATGCAGCAGTTCATTTAGCAACACGTAGTGAGAGTGCATGCGCTCATCACCACGACACAACAGAAAGTCATTCGCGTAATGCATTTCTCTCATGGAAATACAAAGACTATTATATAAATCTGAAAAAGGACGTAGGCCTACATCTCAGTGCAATGCCTACCTGCAACAAAACTTCTATCAGCACTCGAAGGATACAACGTCTAATCTGAAAAAGCATCTTGAGGGAAGTTGTTCTTGATCTTTGAAAAATTTTATCCAGTAACTCGTTTTTCTATTTTCTCATATTTTGAGTGTTGAATGGTTATCATTATGTTTAATACTTCTAAGAATTTATTTGACAAATGACACCGAATTCTCCTATAATTCATACTCTGCATTCAGTTAACAGATCCATACGAATCATGCATGAAATAAAAGTTTATAAAGTCAAACGATAGCTTTTTGTGCTTTACAGATGAAATTGAAATCTTTATTCATTCGAAATGTTCAAGAATAGATAATTTTTGGCGCGGTAATGCGATGATTCGATTCGTGAACAGAACATCTTTTAAATGAAACATTTCTTTTGTTTAACAAAACCAGTGTGAATGGTTCACATTAAACTGGCTAGATCTGGGGTATGTTTCCCAAAAGCATCGTTAGCGAACTATGGTTGTTAAATTACATAACTATATTGACATTACTTGCGACCGTAGTTACTTTGGGAAACGAGCCCTGTCAATTTTGACTCAGCGATTCTTTTGTGACGATCGCTTCTCCATAGAGAGGATTATGAAGTAATCATTTCAAGTTTGGTCCATTCGTTAAACAAATCTGTTGTATAACTTGGAGAACTGTGCCAGTTGTTAGCCAGTTGGCTACTGTTATGATATGTTTGGTGTGTTTGGATTCGTTTTGAAGCTTGGAATGCAGCATGAAACAGCACGGAATCCCATTCATTGTATTGAAATTGAATTTATATTTATATTGATTGGTAGATTTAAATGACATAACATTTTTTTGTTGTTCATAGAAATGCTGTGAAAAACATGTTAAAAAAATGCAGAGAAAACACTAATCTTATGACTGGAAGATGTCACTTTTATTTAGAGTTGGAAAACAAAAACAAGACATCAAGTTACTATGTTCCTTTGTGTTACATAGCTTAAGTTATTCAAAGTATTCCAAAGTATTTAGATTAAGTGTCATGGTGCACACAGCAGGGAGGAATGAGGAACACGCAGACGGGGATAAACTTCAAAATAATAGTCTTTAATGACGACATCAGGGCAAGACAAGGCAAGGTTGACACAGACAGGAACACCAGGGAATAACAAGTAGACCAGACGAAAACTAATTAAACAGGCAGGACGTAAATACACATGATACACATCACAGATAATTACTAAAACACAGCTGGACAAGACTTAACTAATAATCACACTTAACAAGGACAGGAACATGACCAAATATGGAAACAAGAGGCGGGAACACATGACACACACGACAGAGGACTGACATTAAGTTACTAAACCTGAATAATCTAACGAAATACATTTCTGATTACTTTTTAAAGCATGTATTTTGTAATCTGTAGTGAAATACATTTTAAAAGTAACCTTCCCAGCCCTGCTGATAAATGCTCTAAAAGTTTTGTTAATTGTTATTCATGTTAGCTATGCTTTAACTAACAGTTTTTTCTTCTTTTTATATCACTGAACTTAAATTGAATTTTATTGTAAAGTGGTACATATATACATATATATGTGTGTGTGTTTGTGTGTGTGTGTGTGTGTAATTTTAAATAGAAATTACATTATAATATATTTTAGTTGGCCATAAATGCTTGGCAGTGCACTGTAACCGTATTTCAAAGACAACTAAATTACTATAATTATTAAATTACACAAAAAGATGTACTTAAATCCTACTTAAGTGGGCACTCTAATTGAATTTAATATATATTTCAATTATAATACATTTTAAAAGTGTCCGAAAACAGTACATTCAGTTTGCACTTACGTATATCTAACATTTTTTATTTACGTAATGTGTACTCTTTATAATAGTTTGCTCACATGTACTACTTTTTCACAAGGGAATATTTTATGGCAGTAGTTTAAATTAGTTAAATTTATGCCTAATTCCCAGCCCAGTTTCTTTGTCCCAGTCCATCCCTGGAGTATGAACACCACCCAACAGACCACGTGTCAGACCACCCTCATGCATTTGAGCACGAACTGGATTTCACTGTATGTGTTGACAAAAGCTACATTCTCAACATGGTATTTCTTTTTGAGTAATGAAACAATTGTTCATATATACACGCTCACTGGCTCACACACATCAAACAAATGGCTTCAGGCTTTATTTAGAACTCACCATAAAGTGAACAACAAGCGAGTTTAGATTACTTACTTTCAAACAGATATGATACACAAGCAACTTGAAACGCTTCACCACAACTGTCTGGATTCGCTTTGTACTACAAAACCAATTTGTCCAAACATATAATCAGTGAGGAGGGATGCGCTTGTTTTTGCGTGTGGCCTTTTCTTCCTTCTCATTCTTATATGCGTGTGGTGTGTATACAGGGCATATTTACACACATAAAAGGATGTGCGAGTGTCATTTGCACAACTATACTTTTTGTCTGCTCTCCCAAAGCAAAATCTCTCAAGGGTATTCATTAGTGAACACTCTACACCACACAGCTAGCGCGAAAATAGCTCCATTTGGACTGTCTGTAGTTATAGCTGTCAGTACTATAGGTCCGCCGGGCCGAGAGGAGACGCCTAATGTATAGCAGCCCCTAAAACTGCATATCATGAACATCAAATAGCTTCTCCGCTTTGTAGTTCAAGTTCAAGACACGGTAAGTGTTGCGTGTTTGCCTCATCTCTAACAACGGTTTAATTTACGGCAAGATTTAATGATAGTACATATCAAATATTCCTCCCAATGTTTAGTCTGCCTCATTCTCTCCCACCTCTCCGAGAGGATGACGTCAATATAAACACATTTCTCTCTTTATAATGACGCTGTACGGACCCGTGTGTGTTTGTTTGAACTTATATGATTGTTTTGTCAGATGTGATGTGGCCCCGTCGTTGCCCCTCCGTTACGGCGACCTGAGTTCGGCGGCTGGGCCGTGCCTTGTTTTTCACTGTGTGGGTGTGTGTGTGTCTGTGAGTGAGTGGGGGGGGGGAGTCTGTGGCTGCTTTGGCAGGGCTGCGAGGCGTCAGCGCTTTGCCTCATGGGACGTCCTGGCAAAGTCACATACCCACAGCACATATACACACAGACGCGCACACATTGACACAGATACAGACGCATACCCGCAGCTCTGCAGTCTAGATAATTAAAACCACACACACAGCAAAACACACCCCCATCCTCGCTGTCACAGAATTGCTCTCCATTTCTCTCCTTTAATATCACCATACACACACTCTTCATTCTTATTTCATGTTTTTGACACACAATTGCTGGTTGTCAGGACACTTTGTGGCAAAATGGGTGCGTTTAGAGACATGACAGAACCCAAATATTTCAAATGTGTGAATCCGTCAACATTCCAAGTTGTTGATCAAGTTTGTTTGTGACTGGACAGTTGTAATTATCTCTAAATTAGGAACATCTGTGGCTCAATTAGCATTTTTGCATGTGAAGTGACTAAGTGCGTGCGTCTACGGCCCTGAGGGTTTGAGAAATGTCGTGTCTGTGTGTGCTGTCTTTGCCTGCGAGTCTGTCTCTTGTGGAATCAGGCTTTTCTGAAGTATTTTCCCATAAAACTCAAGCCCGGCTGTGGTTTCGAGCCTGCAGTTGCTTTTTTCCCTCTCTTTTTCTGTCATTCTCTCTTTCCACTTTTTTTTTTTTTTTTTTGCACTGGGTAAAGTTTCATTCACAATTGCTTTGCAAATGCTTCTGGTCTTCCTCTGATGATCTGTCGCTTCACGGAGAGTCGCGGTGGGATTAGAGCAATGGAGGGCAATGTGACCTCATGCAAACACACACATACGCGAGCAACGCAAACACACACGCGTGTTTGCTCAGGGGAATTGATGGTGGAGATCGAGACATATCGTCTCAAGCTGTGGTTGCGCTGGAAAAAACAAAACGAAGACATAATTACTCCAAGATGGAGGATATCATTTTGATTTGCTGAATTTGGGAAATATTTGGTGGATACATTAAGTTAAATCTAAATTATAGGCTTGAGACTAAAAGTGTTTAAGGAGAAATGGGTTCTTGTTTGGGTTGAGCTGAGGATGAATGGAGAGCGGGAAAACTCTCTTCCTGTCATTATGAAGAAAGAGAGCAAGAGAAGGAGAAAATGGAAGCGAAGAAAGTAGTCCTTTCCTTATACATCTTTCATTGCATGTGTATATGTTGCATTCAGATTGCATTTTGCTGGAGAATATGGGGTGTTTCTTCAATTAGGACCATTTTTGGCCCTGTGGACTTTGAGAAAATAAACTCAATAAATCACACTTTTCATACTCTACTGTACAATGGTTTATTTACAGTAATTCTCCACTGCAGTGTAATTTCCATCACAAATGATGTATTGTGGCTATTATCATTCTATAGTGAAAATGACATTTTAAACAGTTTTGGAATAAAATGACTTGCTAAGGCTAATTTGCATAAATTATCTTTATTTTGTCTATTTTCTTCACACATCACATCTCATATTTCATCTAACTGACACTGTTATGCTAGCCATATGCTAACCAAGTACATGAACTTTTGACTGTACTTTTCTTTTAATTTATAATATTAGGGGAAAGTTTCTTCAAAATGCTTTTGAAGAAAGCTCAAAAATCAAAAAGTGATCAAAAGTTACTAAAACATGTATAATGTTACAAAAGATTTATTTTTCCAATAAATGCTGTTCTTTTGAACTTTATAGTCATCAAAGAACCCTGAAAAACAATGTAGGATGGTTGCCATCACAGGAATAAATTACACTTTAAAATATATTAAAATAGAAAAAGGTCCCACTTTATATTGTGCCCCTAATACCCGTGTAATTACATAGTAACTAGATGTGTACGTAGTATGTAACCACAGTGTAAGTACACTTTGATACATAGTATCTACAGCTCTAATGTTTGTGTAAGTACACATATGTAACAACCCACTGAATGGTATGTATAAGTACAAATGTGTAACAGGACATTGGTAACAACACTTTTTGGTAATGAAAGTACAAATGTGTAACAGGACTAACAGCACTTTTTGGTAAAGAAAATGTTACACTTTATATTAAGTAAACAATTCCTATGGATTTACCATGTAATTACTTAATTTACCAGTAAGTTAGGCTTTTACATATAAATTGTGGTTGTCCAGAATGTTACACTTTATATTAAGTGGACAGTTCTTGAGTAGTTACAATGTAAGCACACTGGTATTACAGTGGTGCACCAACTCCACCAACTCGAGATCCAACTCCTCCCACTTTACATATCCCTAAACCTACCTGTTTTCACCCCCTGTATCCCATTTCCACCCCTAAACCTACCCATTTCCACCCCCTGTATCCCATTTCCACCCCTAAACCTACCCATTTCCACCCCCTGGATCAAATTGTTCCAATTACTCTTATAGATATTGTTGTTACAAAATGTAGTTATATAATTCCTGTTACACGTGTACTTAGTGAAGTGAAAAAGTGTTGTTACCAGTGTCCTATTACAAATTTGTACTTACACATACCATTCTGAGGGTTGTTACATATAGTCACAGAAATATTACAGCTGTAGATACTATGTACCAATGTGTACTTACACTGTGGTTACATATGTACACATTTAGTTACTATATAAGTACACAGGTATTAGGGGCACTTAATATAAAGTGGGACCATATATATATATATATATATATATATATATATTAGGGGTGTCAACGTTAACGCGTTAACGCATGCGATTAATCAAAAAAAATTACCGCTTTAATATTTTTTTAACGCAGATTAATCGTTTGATAAGGTTTGACCCCAACTTCTTGCAGTCATCGCAGCGCGGAAGGTCATCTATCATTGTGTGATAAGGGTACAGCACCAGTGTTGCCAGGGTAACGGCACAAGTGTTATTTTGAAAATACAGTCGCGGGAAAAAATTACAGAGCTGTGGGCTGCGGTTTATTGGGCTACTTTTATAATGTACCGCGGCCACCGAAGGTGTATATAGTCAAATAAAAATTAAAATGGATCCTTTTACTAATGTGTATTATACTTGGAATGTATCCCTGGCAACTTAAGAACAGAGAGGCGGTTGTAACGTCAAACAAAGTGAGTTTCAGCAGAGCAGCAGAAATAAACATGACAACAGCCACTATAGATTATATAAGATAATAAACACACGATTACGATAGATATGGTCTGTATGTGACTTTCTGGAGTTGAATGTGTACATCTGAAATGCTAATTTGTGCATCGATATAAAAGGCTATAAATAGCATATTTTAACAACAGTAAACGACCAAATTCCACATGTGATCGCAAAAGGAAGTTATTACAAACACTCGATGGTGGTTTGAAGCGAGTTCTGAGTAAAAGTGTACTATTAATCACATAAATTGTCTTATGTAGCATGATGCTAATATTAGCTCTAATGCAGCTGCAGAACAGATCCAATTCTTCTTCATAATGCATTTTGTCATAATACTTCACGTAAGGTCGCAAGAAAATGTTTTGTTGTATTTATTTAGAAATACTTTTGATAATAGTTGGGTAAATTTATACTGGGATTGAAGCGATGTGGCTTGGTAAACGTTTTATTGCCAGTATAAGGCTGATAATGGCTGAATGAAAACAAAAGAATAGTGGCAGGCGCAATTGGCGGTGGCAGGTTAAGTGGCAGCTGCCTTTGCCACGCAAAGATTTTACCCTTACTGAAGAATAAGGATTATGTCTCATACCTGGCAGAAGTGTGAAAGGTTCTGTTTCCTTAAACTAGCTTGTCATGCATTTCTTTTTCAACACATTTACAGGTAAATCCTAGTATTTTAAATTTGGGATTAATCATGATTAATCACAGTCCATGACTGTGATTAACGCGATAAAAAATGTTAATCGATTGACAGCACTAATATATATATATATATATATATATACAGTGGGGGGGGGGGATCATTTGATCCCCTGCTGATTTTGTACGTTTGCCCACTGACAAAGAAATGATCAGCCTATCATTTTAATGGTAGGTTTATTTTAACAGTGAGAGACAGAATAACAACAAAAAAGGGTAACACTTTAGAATACTGTTTCTTACTTACTGCATAACTAATAAGGAATTATTGAAGAGCTAACAGGTAATTATTCATTAACACAACTCACTACTGTTAACTACTAAGGAAGATGTGTTAACTAATCAGTATGTAATAAAATTGTATGATTGCGTTAAGTAACAGTTAGCTAATCAATAACTAATGTATTCTGTCATACCTCCTGAAGAACTACTATTAATTATCTACTAGTTAAGGTTCAAGAAAAATAACTATGAAATAACTACTACTGAACAGTTATACGCAAATAGTCACTATAATAATCAGGTTGTGGCCCACAAATCAAGTACTTGAGTAAAAGTACAAATACCCCAATAAAATATTACTCCAGTAAAATTATAAGTAGGCCTATTCATTTTCAAAATTACTTGAGTAAAAGGACAAGTACAAAGTACTACTACAGTAGCAACTTTGTTACAGTCCACTACTACTATTATTGGCCTATAATGGAAATGAAATATGCATTTAGTTTGCTGCACACCCAAAAGGACTCATTACGATAACTGTACATAAGTTTTTGCCTGTATTTTAAATAATTGCTTTGTGCGCATATTCTGTAGGAAATCTGCTTTGAAAAGGAACCCCAAATCTTGCCATAACTATCCAACTTACTACAGATACACTCTGTAAAATGGTGGTTTGTTTATTTATTTATTTATTTAACGAAACACTGGGATGAAGCTGTTGGGTCATATTTTTTTGTTTGTGTTAATGCCTAAACCCTCCCTCCCCTCCTCACTCTCACTAAACACAGGCATTATTTCATCCTCTTCAGGAGGGAGAAGTTTCAGCACCGCTGAATTGGTGCATTTCTTTGGTGAAATACAGGTTTGTGTACATTTTATTTAATCTATAAAATCATTACTGTGCTGTAAATCAATTTATGTTATGCAAAATAACAGGGACGCAATGTCAGTTGCACATGCCTATTCCGTTTTACGTGATGGAAATGCCTGATCCTTTGCATAAAACAAATTATTTTATTTTTACAGATACTAAAGCTACATACTTCGGATACAGCTATGAGTGAAACGGAGAGCGGCGATCTGCAGTTTCCCTGAGCCCAGCTCCCGCACGAGATCCAGCACCGCTACCGAGGAAACAGGAAACCGGTTGATTACACTTGAATTGCTTTTAAATGTTTAACTTTTGATTATAAAATGTAGTTAGTTTAAATGTGGGCTGTATACATATTAAAACAGAATAAATTATGCTGTATTAAGAAATGTTCTCATCTGAAATAAAGATCGTAAACAAGTTGTGTTGTGTATTTTACAAAGTTTATGGTTACTTTTATAGGTTTTTTTTAGAGTGTAAGTTTGATTTGAGTCAAAATGATGTAGTAATTATTATTTACTAATAGGTTCACTTTAGAATACTGTTTCAGGTTCTAAGTAATTAATTAATTATCAAATAAGTATTTGACCCCTTCGCAAAACATGACTTAGTACTTGGTGGTAAAACCTTTGTTGGCCAGGTCAGACGTTTCTTGTAGTTGGCCACCAGGTTTGTCCCACTCCTCTTTGCAGATCCTCTCCAAGTCATTAAGGTTTCGAGGCTGACATTTGGCAACTCAAACCTTCAGCTCCCTCCACAGATTTTCTTTGGGATTAAGGTCTGGAGACTGGCTAGGCCACTCCAGGACCTTAATGTGCTTCTTCTTGAGCCACTCCTTTGTTGCCTTAGCCGTGTGTTTTGGGTCATTGTCATGCTGGAAGACCCATCCACGACCCATTTTCAATGCCCTGGCCCTGACGGTACATGGCCCCATCCATCGTGCCTTTGATTTGATGCAGTTGTCCTGTCGCCTTAGCCGAAAAACACCCCCAAAGCATAATGTTTCCACCTCCATGTTTGCTGGTGGGGATGGTGTTCTTGGGGTCATAGGCAGCATTCCTCCTCCTCCAAACACGGAGAGTTGAGTTGATGCCAAAGAGCTCGATTCTGGTCCCATCTGACCACACTTTCACCCAGTTCTCCTCTGAATCATTAGCAAACTTCAGACAGGCCTGTACATGTGCTTTCTTGAGCAGGGGACCTTGTGTGTTACCAATTGTTTTCTTGGTGACTATGGTCCCAGCTGCCTTGAGATCATTGACAAGATCCTCCCGTGTAGTTCTGGGCTGGTTCCTCACCGTTCTCATGGTCATTGAAACTCCACGAGGTGAGATCTTGCATGGAGCCTCAGTCCGAGGGAGATTGACAGTTATTTTGTGTTTCTTCCATTTGCGAACCAACTGTTGTCACCTTCTCACCAAGCTGCTTGGCGATGGTCTTGTAGCCCATTCCAACCTTGTGTAGGTCTATACAATCTTGTCCCTGACATCCTTGGACAGCTCTTTGGTCTTGGCCATGGTGGAGAGTTTGGAATCTGATTGATTGATTGCTTCTGTGGACAGGTGTTTTTTATACAGGTAACACCCTTTAAGAGAGTGCTCCTAATCTCAGCTTGTTGCCTATAAAAGACAACTGGGAGCCAGAAATCTTTTTGATTGATAGGGGATCAAATACTTATTTGACTCATTAAAATGCAAATCAATTTATTACTTTTTTGAAATGCGTTTTTCTAATTCTAATTTTTTCCCCACTGTGTGTATATATATATATATATATATATATATATATATTAGGGGCGGCACGGTACACAGATGTCATAGTTCGGTACATACTGTGCTTGTTTTCTTTTCATTTATTTTGAACAGACAGTAGTACAAATTACAATTTTTTCCACCTAGATGTGAAAATTCTAAATATTATTACATTTATATATATATATATATATATATATATATATATATATATACATATACACACACACACACAACATATCAGTTCCAGCATTGCTAACTTGACAGCACAGTTGGTACTTTATCAAAATAAAATACAGTGAACCAAACATCAGCACGCCCTCCTCTTTGTCACCATTGGAACGCGACTGAAGTACAAAGCCTATCATTTACATAATAAATAATAGTTTCGCATTCAGATACGTTACATTGCAAACATGGAAATATTACGGAATATTTCGATTTGTGCCGAATGAGAGAGGTAGGATACACAAGCACAAAGCTCCATTTAGCAAACAGTTGAGTGCGCAAGCCTTTAAAGCAGGGTACCTCAATCCTTTCCCTGGAGGGCCAATCTGCTGCAGAGTTTAGTTCCAACCCTGATCAAACTCACCTACCTGTGATTTTCTAATGATCTTGAAGACTCTGATTAGCATGCTCAGGTGTGTTTGATTAGGGTTAGAGCTAAACTCTGCAGGAATGGGCCAGATTTGAGGATGCCTGCTTTAAAGTATACTCCCTTGTCAGTGAGAGATGCATTCAGAATCAGCACATGGTCACTGTCTAGGGGGCTTTGTTTTCAAGTACGCAATATCATATTTTATATTTATTATTTAAATCATTTTTTATTTGAAAGTCTGGGTCTAGGACAAGTGTAAAACAGTGGACTCTACATAAAGCGCATTTGAAAAGCTATACTATAAATGACGTAATCAACCCTTAAAAGTGCCGAAAGTTGAAGAAACACTCATGAACAGACTACAGCAGAGCCTGTGTTTTCCTTTGAGACACCATGTGTGCATTGCTTGCATGTATTTGTGTATATATTGTGTGTCTGATTAAGTAAATAAACAAGGGTAGATTTTGTGTTCAGGGCCTGATCTGTGTATTAGAACACAGCCGGGGCTTAAATGTGCCATAGAATGCATTGATACAATATTTTAAATTGTTCTCTTATATCTACATAGAAGTTATGTGGCTCAGGTAAGGGCAAAAATTCTCCAGAAACGGGTTTGTGTATTTACATCCCTACGATTTCTCCCTAGAATGAAATGGTCATGAATAATAATGTTGAGCTCTTCTCTGATTGGCTGTTTCTCAGTGCGGCTCATTTCAGTAGCTCACGGCAGGAAGAAAACACAGGGAGGAAAATATATATTTCAATACTTTCTCTCGCAGTTATATCACCGGGTAATTATACTGTACATAAAATGAGGGCATCAGGGAGCCGCTATTAATATGCGGGGCATTGAAACTGCTTTCGAATGCACGATCGCTTTCTAGTTTCACTTTCACTTTCGAGATTCACGATCGCACGTACTCTGGTTATACTATGGAGAGGCAGAACTTACCACACATTTTACAAGATCAGATGCTTGTCAGTGGTGCTCAGGATCTGCAAATCAATCGCCATCACCCTCAGTCATCTCTCCTTAGTGAAATCTTATGTACTGTAATGTAACAGGCTACCGCTAGCAAGGTGCTAACCATGTCCCTTTAATGGCTCGCGTCATTTTATTAGAACGCGTTATTTGCTTTCCGTGCCTTTCTGAATACAGACACCAACCCATCCCTGTACTTCACATCCCCTGCACAGCCTGGAACATACATTCATTTCCATGATCTGCCATTTTCGCTGTTGTCCTCGCTTGTTTCTTCACAATACCTGCACAACTTCTGATGGTTCGGCTGGCGGCTGCAAATATTGGGGGCGTAACTATTAGTGATCCCAACTGTTGCGTCACAGTCGATGTTATGTTCTGATTCGCCTATTTTTCAGTGGTCTTTTTTATACACAAGATTTACATAAGAAGGAGGAAACAATGGTGTTTGAGGCTCACGGTATGTCATTTCCATGTACATTTCTTATTATTCAATTATGCCAAGGTAAATACAGTTTTCCATTCTATGGCACCTTTAAGTGCTTATGTGTTATAAGTCTGCAGGCCTGTGCTGTATTTGTGCATGAACTCCGACCAACAGAGTGACACTCATTTGTCCCCACCTCTCATCACTAATGGCACATGAATTTTTATCATCTGAATTCAGCTCAGTCACAGCATGAATCATAGATCTTGTGTCACTGTATGTTCAGTGTGATTTACAGTACTGAGACACACTTGGTCTGTATAGTGTGGGTCTTTACACAAAAACTTTGCATTAGAGAGAAAGAGGCACAGTCATGAGACTGGGTTACATAAAAAAAAGAAGTGTAGGAGTAAGACAGATAATAGAAGAGAGAGAGAATCAGAAAGAGAGATGTTTGTACATTTCAAGCGGATACATTTCCTCTGTATGAGCATGTGTGTAGCACATGGCCGTTTCACGCTGTGATGAGGGGCCAACATAAATCAGCTCACTTCCTGTGGACAGCACTCTCAGGGTCTGCCACTTCCTGTCCTTACTGAAAGAGATCCAAGCACAATTCTGTTATTTTTAGACTGAAGCTTCATGTCAAAGTCAGGTGCTCTACATAGAATGAATGGAGATCCTTGAACCACCTGTCATCACGAATAAAAGCAGAGCATGTTTGAATAGTGATGCTGTACTATAGAAGATCAGAGGACTGTCATCCAGCTTGATAATGTTTGTTTTGATGTAAATGATCATGTATTTTCACCACACAGGTACAACAGAAGCTACTGGTCTTCTTAAAAGTGTGTAAAATGATTTAGCGGTTTTCTAACCTCTACCATTTTGCTAACTTCAACCACATGCTTTCTAAAACCCCGCCCGCTGAAGACCTGATTGTACAAAATGACTGACAGGCAGGAATTGTTTCTGACTGGCTAAGGTGTGGACTGCTCCCCTTTTTCTCTCTTAAAGTGATAGTCCAAAAAATATAATTGTCATCATTACTAACCCTCATATTGTTCCAAACCTTTTTCACTTGTTTTTTCTTCTGTGAAACAGAATGTTGGGGTTCAAACAACTTTGGACTGAAGAAATGCAAAGAAATTGTTTGGTTACCAATATTCTTCAAAAAAATCTTCATTTGTTTTCCACAGAAAAAAGTCATACAGGTTAGGAACGACATGACGATGAGTAAATGATGATAGAACTTCACACCCTTGTTATCAGGTTTGCTAAATACTAATAATATACATTAATGTTGGTAGTCATAGATTAATGTGCTCATGGTTGTGATGTCATAACATTTTTACAGTTTAGTTGTCTGAGTGGATTGAGAAGAAAGCTCTGCATTGTGAACGTTAGAATATGTCTACATCTTACTAATGTATTTTAAAAGGAGCCTTAAATGTTCTTTAGAAACATCTCTTATGGTTACAAAACAAATCCCTACATTGAATGCTGAGCATATTTTCATGATTTCCTGCTGGTTCATGCACCCCTCCATTCTCATTCACTGCTTTATGGCTGTACAATTTGCGGTTAGAGAAACAAACATCTACAGCCATCAATAACTCGGCTCTTCCTGAAAAGTCCACATATTCTGTGACAGAAGTATTTCAATCAAATTCCAGAGGCCAAGCAGTAATTACCCAGCATTCCAGGGCATTTTGTGGTTGGCCAGCAAGTTTGTGTCCCTCCAATTAGTGCCTCTCCTGTTCCTCAGTACTGTACAGAGCAATTCAAACTTCAGCTGGAAGAGTGGACGCACAAACACATTGGTGCGGTGCGGTGTGCTATGGTCTGTGTATGTGTGTGTGTGTGTGTGTGTGTGTGTTTGTGTATTTCAGCACTTCTCTGAATTTACAAGCTCTACCACAACCTTGGAGCGCCCACAACAACAGCTCTTATGGCCCCTATAAAGATCCTCTTGCATTTTACCCTGCACACCCACAGAAATTGCTCATTCCAGTAAACACTAAAGGTAACATCCTGAAAATGTTTTACAGTCGATCTGACAATTTCTCCGTCTGTATCTTTATCTGTTGATCAAAATGGTGTTTTGGAAAAACTTTGCCTTTTACAATTGTGGTTTATATACAAAATGCTGTTCACAAGTTTGGGGTCAGTAAGATTTATTTATTTTTCTTAATACTTTTACTCAGCAAGGATGCATTAAAATCATCAAATGTTTAGGAAAAGTAAATACATTTGTAATGTTACAAAAGATTTACTTTTTAAATAAATGCTGTTCTCTTCAACTTTCTATTCATAAAAGAATCCTTAAAATGTCACGGTTATCACAAAAACTTTCAAGTTTAATTTTCAAAGTTTTCAATATTACCAAAAATAATAAATATTTATTGAGCAGCAAATCAGCATATTAAAATGATTTCTGAAGGATCATGTGATGCTGAAGACTGGAGTAATGATGCTGAAAATTCAGCTTTGCATAACAGGAATAAATTACATTTTAAAAATATTAAAATAGAAAACTTTTTAATTTGTAATAATATTTCACATTATTACTGTTTTTATTGTATTTTTGATCAAATAAATGCAGCCTTGGTCAGCATGAATATATATATAGAAAGTTTACATTTTGACATACATCTTCATTCGTTATTTGCTATAGACACTATAGACAAGTTATTCATAAAGTTGGTATTCATTGTCACAGTTGATGCACATGATGCATTCACATCTCTTTGTTAATGTGTTCTTGTGAAGTTTGTTTCTATTTTTGGTGAAGGCAAGTGGGGTATGTGGACGTTTTGCATTCTACTCAGAGAATTTGTGCCGTCTCATTCCTGTGTAATGGGCTTTAAACATGGTCTGCCACTTGACCTTTGACCAAACACAGGCCTAGTCCACTGACCCAGACTCACACTGCTCTACACAGACTCCTCTCATCCAGATCATCTCTGACAGAGAGGAACGGCGACATCTCTGGAGGTCCCTGAGCCTTGACCTTTGATCTTTCCTATCTGGGGCTTAAACCCTGATTTACAGAGACCTCATAAAGAGACAGAGTAGAGAGGCTGAACTGCTCATTTTCAGTTACACAGGTTCATTGCTTGCCACACACAGAAAAAAAAGAAACATATTTTACATCGCTGCCATCTCCTGTATGATTCAGCTCAGAGTACAGAGCCAATGGGAGGAATACGTTCATTGAATATGCGTCACCTCATTCAGCCAAAACTAAGAATGCAGCAATGCAGACTAAAGGCCTGTGGTGGGCTTTCTCTTGCCATGGTTTGGGGGGCTGGGCAAAGGAAGTGGAGATGTGCCAGACGGGCAGATGTTGGCTAAAGGGGAGCAGCAACGGAAATCCCCCCTAATCCAGGCCAGTGTGCCAACCAGAGGCCATGCTACCGATGGCATATACTGTACACATATACTCACATATAAATCACTGCATGCGCACATCTTACTAACTAACATTATTTAATCATTTCTGAACTCTTTCAGTGATTTGACAATTTGATTTGTCTTTTTGTGTATAAATACAAAATGTATTGAAATGTCAATGACATGATGCTCATTATTGTTCTTCATTTTTTCAAAAATGCATTTAAAATGCAATTCATACAATAACTTTAAGGATAAGTTGGCCGATTTTCAACTATTGTTACAATGGCAATAGTATATGTAAATGAATAATGTGTACTTTTTCTCCAAGTTACCTGAACCCAGATGTCTCAGTTTATTTGTCAGTTAAACTTTTGACAGCTTTAGAGATTTTGTGAAAAATACAAATTGTGCTTCTGCATTTTTGTATCCTCGTTCATGGACAGTCGGATCAAGCCCAGTGCATTGATGCTGAAGTTTCTGTACCTTTTTGCCAAAAGGGAATGTCACAGCCTATTTGATCAATTTTCTCTATTCATGTAGCACCAATTAAAACCAATTTAAAATCAATTCTGCTGCATGGACAACCATGTTTTATTTTTTAAAAATGAATGAAATAAAATCTTTATTCAGTAGTTTGGCATAAACATTTATTATTAGGGCAACAAGCCAGTAAGGCGCAGGGCCCTATTGATCCCCTAACCTTCCGGGGGTTTTGGGGGGCCTTAACGTGCTCAAAAAATCAGCAGGGACGCCGCAAGGATTCCGCAGAAGCTGGGACCCGGGCGTGGCGCAGGGGCTCTACGGCACCCCCTGGAAAACAGTCAGAAATCTTGATGTATATCTTACACATACTTACACAAATTCATATGAATCTTGGTACACATATAGATCTCATTGAGCCGAACAACTTTCATGCTGCATATCATAGGCTCCGCCCAACAGGAAGTCAGCTATACAGGGCTGTTTAAAAAGCGCATGCTCTGGAATTTGATATACTCCTCTGAGGACTTCCAACCGATTGCCACCAAACTCTTTGAACATGATCTCAAGACATTGGGGATGCTAAATTGCGAAGAGATTTTTGATATCTCGAATGGTTTGCCCGTGGCGAGGCAATGAATTTATGGTGAAAAATGACAGACAGGAAGTGTCTAATAATATCCACATAGATTGTCTGATTTTGATCAAACTTCAGGGGTTTGTTCGGTGTATGATGCCGAATGCATAGATGTGACTATTAGGAGTCAAAGTTATAGCGCCACCAACTGGCAGCAGAAAGAGTGTCATTTTCAAAATGCTTTGAATTCAGCATCTGATTTTTATTTGATTTGCTTCAGACTTCATCAGAATAATGTCAAAACACGGCCGATCTAAAACTGTTGAGGGAATATTGATATCTAATATACTGTTGCCATGGCAACGTGTCAAACTTGAATATTCTTTTCCAGTGATTTTGAGGCAGATAACATACTTAGAATTTAATGAAACTCAACACACATATCAGTATTAATGATAGATAGACACTGGCAAAAGCTCATAAAAGGGCGGGGAAGAGGCACTCTATAGCGCCACCTTTTGACAAAAGTGGGGGGGTTAGTTTTAGCTACAGACACCAAACTCGGTACATAAATTGTTCTCATTAAGCCGGAAAACTTTCTAATTTACAGTCATTAGCTACGACAAACAGGAAGTCGGCTATATTTATTTTAATGTGGGTTTTTTGAAAAATCAGGCTGTAAATAAATTCATACTCCTCCAAGCAGAAACAAGTAGTTCAAACCAAACTTTGTCAACATGATGCCAATATACTGAAGATTTTAAATTGTGAACGGGTTTAGGATATCTCGAACAGTGTGGCAATGGTGATTTATTAAAGTGAGAGTAAAAAAAGATAATTTAATTTTCTTATATCTTTAAAGTGCAGTTTCCAAACACTTCAAAACTTTTTACATACAGGGAAAAAGTCAATCTGAGGAAACATGCTTAGTTTAAAAAATGTATCATGCTCAGGGGCCACAAAACAATTAAAACGAAACACTGAAAATTGTTTAAAGGTGAAGACTGTAATACCAAGGATGACCAACAGATGGAGACATAACCTTAATCCTCATGAGCTACCTGATCTGCCTGTCTTTGTATCAGAATGAAAAATAATACATAGAATCAGCTGAAATGTTCTGTACTGTCAGTATACTTTTACATAATTATTGTAGAAATGCCTTAAGAGTACTAAAACCATTTTTAAAAATCTTTAAAGGAAAATCATTACAACTTTTATGTATCTTAACCTCTCACTAATAGGATAAGAAATGTTTTAAGTCTTGACCCTTTACTGCTCATTTCAATTAAACAGAATAAGAAATATATACATAAAATAAGTTAATATGTATTTTACTGCTAATATAGTTTTATGTAATTGTTTAAGAAATGCTTTTAGATAGTTAAAATTTTAAAATGGTTATAGATCATAAAATTGTTGGCAACAATTTCCAATAAGGTCATTAATATATTTAATTAATATATTTAATAGTTATAAATCAAAAAGTATTGATAACAACTTACATTAAGGTCTCTTTGGTTAACATTAGTTAATGCATTAACTAACATGAACTAAAAGGAACAATATATTTTAAAATCATTTATTAATATTATTTAATGTTAGTTAATACTAACATTAAAAATATTAATTTTATGTTAATTGAATTCACAGTACATAAACCAATGTTAAGTTACAAATTTTAATTTGAATAATGTATTAATACATTTTAACTTAACATTAATTAACATTAATAAATGTTATACGATTATTGTTCATTTTAACTAGTATATAGTTTAATATAGTTTTTAACAAAATAAGTATGAACAACATATGTTTTACTATATTTCTTTGTGTTAGTAAAAAATCTTTATGTTAGTTCATGGTACAGTAACTGATGTACATTAACTAGAAATTTTAATTAATAATGTAGTAGTCAATTTTGAACATATCATTAACCAAGAATCATAAATGCTATAAAAAATATTGTTCATGTTAACTTATATAATGTTAAAAACTAAAAACTTATTGAAAAGTGTTTACATATTGTACTTTGTGTGTGTGTGTGTGTGTGTGTGTGTGTGTGTGTGTGTGTGTGTGTGTGTGAGTGTGTGAGAGAGAGAGAAGATAGAGAGAGACTAACATTAATAAAAGCTATATAATTATTGTTCATATTAATTAATATAGTAAATGTTAATAACTGAAACCTTATTGAAAGTGTTACCAAAGTTGTATATATTGTTGTGTGTGTGTGTGTGTGTGTGTCTTAATAGTTTGGATTAACCCTTTCATTGCTGTATCCCTCAAACCACACTGCCAGAGGGTTACTGTAATGCATGTGCCCGCTGGGCACAGTTTTCCTGATGCCACCGGGGTGGTGTTTGTACTGACGGCTTGGGCCCACCATCGCTGCTTGCAGCTATATTTATTATTATTATTATCTATAAAAAATAATATTTTAACCAAAATACTTAAACACTTATTAATATTTGAACAAACACCAACACAAAATCATGTGGTGTAACTAACATGCATAAAACCAAAAACATAAAAAAAGAAAATTATATAATAGAAAGGACACCTACAGACCCCCGTGACTGTGTGTCAAGATCGAAACGTTTCTTAAATTATGAAATAATTTATATAATATCATGTGGCATGACCCTCTAAAAGTTTATATTTATGAATTATAATGATTAAGATGTCTCAGTGTGTATGGAAAACCATATGAAATCAACATGAATACAAAGAGTAAGAACTTGGCCATGTGTTTCAAACTACATTTATCTGGTATCAAGGGCACTTTTATTTGTCATTTACAGAGAAGTATGCACAGATTTTCACAGAAGTCACTCCTCTAGTCCATATGAATAAAGAAAAGCCATCTTCTTATCATATAATTATGTGCTTAAAGAAAACACATTACCATGTAATATAATTCAGCTACTTAACGTAATTACCTCAATAAATTTCAAAGCATTTGTCCGATAACGGAGCGAATACAGCATAGTGAATGGCACGTGTGTGTTTGTGAGTGTGTGTGTGGTTTTATACAGATGTCAGAATGATGTATCATCCATCTCCCCACTAAAAAGAGTCTCCACAGATAGAAAGACAGCCAGTGAAGCCACACACACACACACTACAAGAGCACATATGAAGAAGTTTTATTTCCCTTTTTTCTCGAGCCTTTCATCACAGTCTCCATATGTAACTAATTCGAAAGTATCATCTCTGTGCAGTTTTCTCTCTCACTTTCTCTCGCTCCGTCCCTCTGAAGTGGAAAATCTGAAGTAATTGCTTTCTGAATTAAAGAGTGAAGTCTGAGAGAAATACAAGCCGTCATTTATTTTTGCTTTCTCTCTCTCTTCCTCTCAAGTACAGAGAGAGGATTGTGTGAATGTACGTCGGTCTGACTGGATGTACCCCGCTCGCACTCTTACCTCAGAATAAACGTTTCTGCATGTGTGTGCGTCGCGGAAATCTCACCCTTTGCCCTGAGATCATCATTCACACACATACAGTATACACACACACACACACACACACGGTTAGCGGCGGAGCTCTCCAGGTCCTCGCTGGCAGCTCAGAACAGAAAACTCGTTTGGAAACATGTAATTGGATGGCTTGTGGATGGCTGTCGAGGAAACGATTGTGTGGGAGCGTAATTGAACGCATCGCTACGGCTGACACAACAAGGCCTCAAGTTCAGGGTGCTAACTTGACCTGCACCTCCAGGGACCAATCATATCTCTGAATAAAACTAGATACTGCACTCAGTGAGAGAGAAACGATTGTGAGAGAGAATGATTAGGTCTCCAGATGATGATGATTCTTGAGATGTGATATTATCAGACTACTTTTTTTCAAGTAAAGTAATATGAGCAAAGTAATGTGTTACTTGTTGAATACAGTATCCAGGGTTAAAAACTTACATTTCAGTCTGTTCTTCACATAAAGCCATTGTGTGGCTTCAAAGACTTGGAATATAGTGTATGAGTCATATGAACTATTTTTATAATACTTTTATGGTGTTTTTGTGTCCTTTTTGTGTCCTTGAAAACCTTAGTCCCCATTCGTTGTAAATGCAATGAAAAGAGCAACCAGCAGCCTACACTTCTTCAGAAACCCTTTTGATGGTAGGCTATATATGCTTTCATTTATGCACACTTGTGCTACCAGGCTGTCATTTTTATTTGAAAATCAATGAAAATGTACACTACCGTTGAAAAGTGTGGGGTCTCTTTTATGTTCACCAATACATAAAAAATACAGTTAAAAAAAAAAAAACAGTAATATTTTTGAAACATTATTGCAATTCAATATATTTTAAAATGTAATTTATTCCTGTGATGGCAAAACTGAATTTTCAGTGTAACATGATCCTTCAGAAATCATTCTAATATGCCGATTTGCTGCTCAAGAAACATTCTTAATTATTATCAATGTTGAAACCAGTTGATGTATGTTACCGTGATACATTTTTTCAAATGTTCAAAAAAACAGCATTTACTGTCAATTTAAAGTGCTCTTGCTGAATAAAATGTAAAAAAAAAAAAAATCCATGTGTGATCCATTTGGGTTCCATGTTTGAAATGGTATAAGGGTGAGTAAATAATGATTTTGGATGAACTTTAATCTTTAAATGTGTAATTTTCAAGTAAAAATATAACCTGATTGGTTACTTCTTACAATGAGAACTGCAATATTGTAACATTACTTTTAAAAGTAACATCCCACAATGCATGACACTTACATGACATTTCAGATGCATATTTGATAATATCCTGCATTTCCTGGTTATCAAACCCATGACTTCAGTGTTTAATGCACCATTCTCTACTATTTGAGACATAAGTCATCATAACTCATCTGGCACACACGTCCACGCAAAAGAACTACTGCTTCCGCTTTACTCAGTTTTTACACAGTTACTAACTTAAGAAAATATTTAACACAGCTGTTTATGAAAGAAAGAAACAGTAAGGCAGTTTGCTGTTTGCTGTATAAAATATCCCATTTTATGGCACAAAAAGGAAGTTGCTGGGAAATGAAATTGATGGCCTGCCATGCTTGCGGTAAGATCGCCTTCGCCTCTGCTTGTGTCCAGCTGGTCAGTATGTGGTGAGAGACATACGAACCGCTCGCTTCTAATCTGAGCATCTGAACACAAACACCACAAGATGAGTCCAAAACTGCTCTGGTTTCATGTTGCTTCCGTTTCCTTGCAAACTTACCATGGACCAGAAAGAAAGGCCTTAACAACAGCGCACACAAACCACAATTACAATCTAGGAGATCTACATATTCAGGATGCAAAAACGAAGCCAGTTTAGTGGTTGGGAAAGAAAGAGAAAGACAGAAAGAGAGGGCAAGGATGGGAGGATAAGGACAGATTTTTAGAGTGATGAGGAATGTGATCGTTCCGGTCTTATCTTGACCTGTCACATCACACAAGAGAGTGATGTAGTGCTTGGCCATGTCCATATGCCAGCGAGATCGAGAGAAGGATCACTTCTCTTATCAGCTCTATCTTCAAACAGCATGTGGTGTGTGTTTGTGTGCTTGTTTGAAAGACAGCGTGTGTGCCGTATCATCATGCAGTCCTTGTGCTTGCATGATAACACACTCACTCCCAGGGTTCATGCTGTTTCGAGTTATTGTGTGTCATTGTGTGTTTAATGATGCAGTGAAAGTCAAGTAGACAAACAGTCTTTAATCAGAGTCAGAACCCATTGACATCATGAACACCGATATGGAAACTGATACAATAGTGTTTTTATACACATCTGTGCTAACAGAAAATATATTGATGGTTTTCGTTTTTTCTTTCTTTGTTATTTTTCATCTATATGCTAGTAATTGATATGAAATTGCGCATTTAAGCCAATAACAGTATTTGAATATACATACTGCCAGTCAGGGATCAGTGAGATTTTTCGATTGCTTTTGAAGTAAGCCTTTCATGCTCGCCAAAAAATACTAATATTGCAATACTGTAAAAGATTATTACAAATAATAAGTGTACGTTTTTCCTGTGATTCAATTCAATTCAATTCATCATTACTCCAGTATTCAGTGTCACATGATCCATCAGAAATCATTCTAATATACTGATTTGATGCTAAAGAGACATTATTATTATTATTATTATTATTATTATTATTAATGTTGTTATAATTAACAGTTGTGCTGCTTAATATATTTGTGGATACCATTTTCCAGGATTGTTGTACATCTATTTTCATCTGTCTTTACTGTCCATTTTGATCAATTTAATTCATTTGAATTCCATGCATTAATAAGCTAAACTAAATATTATAAATATTAACTAAATATTTATTTCCACCAAATAAATAAATAAATAAATAGGCTGTGATTTAGGGTGAAATTTTGTGGAATTCTGCAGCATGGATTTAAACCATATCAAATCATTATCGGTAGCTTTGTTAGTAGCCATTATATTTAATAAAAGAAAACGCAAAGAGGAGTGTGTAGAACTTTATGAATGATGCTGCTCCACTTCTGCGGAAATCTGTGAATGACTCTGTGGAGTTCAGCAGCTAGGCACAGATTCTGTGTGGGCCTGAGGAGACTGAAAAATGAACGCTCACAACAAGCAGCTGTGTTTTCTATCATCTTAATGGCATCACTGGTACACAATAATTGGTTTAGATGTGATATAACTGACCCGTATTCCATTTTTAGCACCCTCTTCCTCAAGCTCAGCTATTCTACCACAATACCAGCAGCGCATCAAAGAGAAGCCCTGCAATTTCCAGACAATCACTTTTCCTCTTAGCCTAGAAACCGAGAGCGTGTTTTCCAGTGCAGGTCTTTGTTCGGTTTGTGCACTGATCTAATGCATTGTTCCTGCGGAGTGTGGAATGCAGGGTGAATAGTCCGATGAAGATGTTCCCACATATACAGATGCACACAGGAGATTGAGATGTATCTTCACATGCGCACACGTCACGTCAAAGGGTCCGTATGTGGCGCTTTAGAACAGAATCTCATTCAGGGCTGTGGAGGAAGGGGAGGAGAGAAGGACGGAGGGCCCGGGTTTCATTGAATTCATTGGGTTCGAATGACTTCATAACGTCTCAATTACACACATCCCAAACGTTCTCATTTCAGACGTGCTTTCGCGCTAAATTCAAAGCGGCGTACTTGTGAGCGTTTGAGAGTTTTTGGGTGTGGTAGAAGACATCCTGAGAGAGACTGTTGATGCAAGACTTTTCTATTTGTTGCTTGGGGAGGTGTGTGTCTGGTGCCCCCTGGTGGGCAGGGTGAAAACCGCAGTGTCACAACTATTGCAAAATACAGCTGGTTTTGATACACAGACTGTTTGTGTTATTTTAACGAGACACTTATGTGAAGTGATAAACTAGGTATTGATGTGATATTTTTATACGCAAACTGGTTTTAGGTGCTGAGCTGTTGGTTTTGTTTGTCTGTTTAAGATTAATTGTGTGAAAAGATGTTCACCTCGTGACTCCCACAGCTTATCTTTCCCATGACTCCCTGCTCTGGTCTCTGTGGGTGACGGCCCGGCCCCTCCCTCTCTTTGCCCAGCCTTTCTCTTGTATGAATGGAGCCGGTTTACATCTCCATCTCAGGGTCAGGGTGAGAGTGTATGAGTATGTGTGTGTGTGTGTGTGTGTGTGTGTGTGTGTTTTCTACATGAGGTGTCTGTATGCCTGAAATAGAACTCAAATGTGTTACGGTAGCTTGGCTTGATAAGTTTAAGCAATATCCCACTGGTCAACACACACACATGCACACAAGAGTCTGCAGACTCCATTGAGTTACAGTATGTCAGCATTGTCATGACTACAGCAGCATGAGAGAGAATACCCACAGAGCTTCTCAGAAGATACTGAAATTACACTGTCATAGGTCATATCCATGACGACGCCCTTGATTTAGCACCAATCTCATCCCCATTAGTTGTCTGAAACAATGGCGTGGTCACTGTACGCCGTCTGTTCCGACGTTTGCACACAAAGAACTCCAGCTCCCTAACATATAGTTCAAATAAACAACAAACACTAAACTGTTTGATTTACAGAGGTTCAATTCCATTAATCTGTATTCACAGTTAACAAAGCTAGTCATACACACACACACTCTCTCGCTCTCTCTCTTACTGTGTACAAAATGTGAACAATTCCCATCTTAACAGAGCACTTTTATTTGCAGTCTATACAGTATATAATAGCTACAGCACACACTTGGAAGTCTATGGGGAAAGGAAGAATGGAGGGATTAAAAGCATAAATGTGAAACTTGATGATGATGATGATGATGATGATGATTAAACAGTACTAAATTTAGTCTTTATTGTTTTGTATTTGATTTTCCACTATTTTAACTAATTAAAAATAGTACATTATAATAATATTAACATTTTAAAATATAAAATAAAATAATATATTTTAAATTATAAAACTATAAACATTTATATATATATATATATATATATATATATATATATATATATATATATATATATATATATATATATATATATATAAAATAACAAAATATTTTTATATTATATATTTTATACATTTTAAACATAATATATATGTATGTATATATTGAAAATAGTTAATATATAACTAGCTTAAAAATACTACTAACAATAATTATTTTAAAATATAAAATATTAACATATATATTATATTATATTATAACACAAAAAAATATGTTATTAATGTTATATGTCAAAATGTTATTTATTTTATATATTACATTTTTATATGTATTTTAAATGTGTTATTGCATCTGTAAAATTGTGCTGTAAAATGTATCTTTTGCATATTACTGGGTTTTACCAGCTTTACATGTTCATGGAAGGAGTTATTAAATAATCCTTTTATAATTTTTATTCTCTATTTTCAAAATAATGAATTTTAATGTTTTTATCTGTAATAGTGCTTCTATTAAAATTGTTCACTGCAAAATCAATTTTAGTTTAGTTTTTTACTTGGGGGGGGCTAAAAGTTTTTCTGTGGTTTCAGAAGCTGTAATTCATCCAGAATGTTTCTTTTAATAATTATTTTGTGACATTACATTTTAATAAAAGAGTAAGCTGAGTCAGGTAAAGAAAGAGTGAAAAAAGAGGTGGTGGGACAGAAAGAGAAGAGCTTGAGAAAAAAAAAGAAGGGAAGAAGAATAGGATTCCTGTAGGGATAAAAAGGCAAGGGAAACGTCTCTCTCAGCACGGATAAATATTTGGGATAAGCCTGGTTTTCTCATGTAAAGTGGGTCCAAGCCCTGAATCCAGAGTCCACACACACGCACACACACACACACAAGTGGCCAAATTTAACTACGTTAAGAGCTTCAGATTAACTCTTTCTCTCTCTCTACTATCTCTATCTCTCTTTCTCTCTCCCTGTCATATTCCTACTCACTCTCACACATCACAAACAATGGCACACACTCATGTGTGAAATGAGCTTCACGAACACACACACACACAGCACCTCACAATACATGTGCTGGCATCCTAATCCAGCCTTAGAGAGCGGTCTGGAACGGACTCTCTTTCAGGACTCCAGAGGAAGGGGAGGAGAAGAACGGAGTTCATTGACAACAGTTGCATTTGAGTGAGGATTTGGTTGATGATTTCATAAGGAATGCTCGAGTGAGCAGCAATGGACCCCCGGCCCCTCCTTCTCCTCATCTCTGGTCATTTACTCTGCTGGGGGCGTTTGTCCTCAAAAAGCCCCCCTCCAGAAACTTTATTTTTCTGTCCAAGTATAATAGACAGAACCCCTTCTGCCTTCCTCCACACACAAGCACACACTCCTGTTTCGCTCCTTTCACATATTACTCTCCTCCTCCATTATCTGTTATGAGTAGGTTTTGTATGATAAGTCATGTCTCAGGCTGTTTGCATCCTCATAAACTCATGAATTGCATCATAAATTCCATCTCAGTAGCAGATGACTATTTACAGAAGCATGTCACAGCAAAGTGACTGCTGGAAAGCAGGATCTACACCACCATAGAGAGTCTGCTGCGCTTGACCTGTTCATCTGCTAATAACAGAACATTTAACATTATACATTTATGTACATCATTCCGTCAAAAATGTGTTTATTAAATGCTTAAATTAACTATTTAATGCATTCATATTTGACTATTTTGCAATTAACTTCAAATATGTGGCCCTGGACCACAAAACCAGTCTTAAGTCTCTTGGGTATATTTGTAGCAATAGCCAAAAATACATTGCATGGGTCAAAATTATTGATTTTTCATTTATGCCAAAAATCATTAGGACATTAATTAAAGATCATTTTCCATGAAGATATTTTGTAAATTTCCAACTGTAAATATATCAAAACTTAATTTTTGATAAGTAATCGATTTTCTCAATATTTAGATTTTTTTGCACCCTCAGATTCCAGATTTTCATCCAAATATTGTCCTGTCCTAACAACTCATACATCAATGGAAAGCTTATTTATTCAGCTTTCAGATGATGTAGAAATCTAAATTTCGAAAAATGTAATTTAGTTTTGTGGTCCAGGGTCACATATATGGTATTTTATAGTTTTTAAACTGTACCATCGTTTGATTATTCTTTTATTGGACTTTTTTGCACTAATTAATGGCCCGGGCTGTTGCTCACGGTAGAAAAATAAACAGAAATGGAACAACAAATTACTAGCACTTCTGTGAGGGGAATAAAGGATTAGTTCACCAAAAAATGAAAAATTACTGAAACTTTTGAGAGATTTAGCATTATATCACTTGCTCACCAATGGACCCTCTTCAGTGAATGGGTGCCGTCAGAAGAAGTGTCCAAACAGCTGATAAAAACATCACAACACAACACCAGTCCATCAATTAACATCTTGTGAAGTGAAATGCTGCATGATTTTTATGAGTCCCCTGTCCTTAATATTGCTTTCTCCAGTTAAAAGGCTGTCTTGCCTGAATCAGGAGAGAAATCTGCACAGATCAAGCACAATTGACTTACCAAAACAGTTCTAAACAAATATGCATCACATAAACATACCATTTCTGCATTATCCATACCATAGCTTACACTGTTCTCTGTCTATGGTAAAGTTTTCAGGGACAGACAAGCAAACTACTGGGGGAAAAGGACTGTTCTATTTTTTCCCTCTATCACCCTTGCCCATGTACCATGTTTTCAAACTTTATTCATTGTTTCTGCTTTGTATTCATGTGCGGTAGAGTAAAACTTCTATGTATATTCACTTCCTTATCTATTCTATTACATATACTTCAACATTCATGCATGCAGTCCACTCCTATCTCTCTCTAACATACATTCTGGGCTTCATTAATATTCGCCAGATATGTTCCTGCATGCAACTTGGCTTGGTTATTTTTTAGAGTTATTAGGGTGGGGGCTAATTGTGCTTATTATGCATGAAAATGGGACAGAATAATTAAAATAAACAAGAATCAGGTCAGAGGTCTGAATTGTGGTAGTGCACAGGATTTTAATGATTTTTTTTGAGGTGTTTATCTCATATTTTCAATTGAATTGTGAAAGCTGTGCATGTGTATGCAAGAAAACACTCCTCATTATTTGGAAATGTTCCTCAATATTCAGCATTCATTTTCTGTGGTACAGAGCAAACAACTGGTGGACCTGAAAGAGCTATGAATGAAGTTAATGCAGCTCGGGGTAAAACACTGCAAAGCATACTGATTACACATTCCAAACATATGCACAGAAAAATGTCAAGGTCTTTGATTTATTTCTATATTTGTGGGTGAATGTTAACATTACAAATCTACAAATTGTGCTAAAGCATGTAAATAAGTCCTTATTAAAGGAATAGTTCACCCAAAAATGAAAATTTGCTGGAAATTTACCAACCAAGAAGTAGATGAGTTTGTTTTTTCATCGGAACAGATTTGGAGAAATTTAGCATTACACAACTTGCTCACCAATGGATTCTCTACAGTTAATGGGTGCCATCAGAATGAGAGTCCAAACAGTTTATAAAATAATCCACAAGTAATCAACACGACTCCTGTCCTGTGAAGTGACAAGCTGCATGTTTGTAAGAAACAAATCCAACATTAAAGCATTTTAAGTTTAAACTTAGAGTCATGTGGATTACTTGTGGATTATTGTGATGTTTTTATCAACTGTTTGGACTTTCATTCTGACGGCACCCATTCACTGCAGAGGATCTACTGGTGAGCCAGTGATGTAATGCTAAATTTCTCCAAATCTGTTCCAATAAAGAAACAAACCCTTCTACATCTTGGATGGCCTGAAGGTGAGTACATTTTCAGCAAATTTTCATTTTCAGGTGAACTATTCATTTAAATCCTGCATTGTATAGCTCTTTTTTTTTCTTTTTTTTTCATAGATCTGTCAGGAGTGGAGCTTAGAGCTTGTTTTGCAACTACAATGCACTGTCCCATCCATTACGGACCGAAAGATACACCTGTCCATTTCTACATCGCTCCTATATTTTACAGGAATGCGAACCTGTGAAATTGTATTAGAAACGATCAGAGCTGTGGGACCCAGACCAGGTTCATTGTTTATATTGCTGTGCACTGAATACAGTACGAGGTCTCTGGAACGGAATGAGATTATTGTGAATAATGAAACTGTAGTAGGTTGATGGCGTGGGCTCTGGTGTTCGGCAGCTGCGGATCTTCTCTTTATTAATTCTGTTCTGGTTGAACAGAGACACAAGAGTGATTTGCCGCCCTGGAGCCAAGCGCTGTAATGTGATTTGAACACGGTAGCATACAGATGCTAAATTATGTACACACATATACACAGGACAAAGTTATTACAGTTTTAGTTCCCCTGGAAACTGCATGTGTGCTGGAATTGTCCTGTAGGTGCACTTAGAGTTGCTCATGTAAGCGTTCATTCATGCGCTCAGGGCCACACAGAATTACTGGCCACAGAACTCCAGATTTCTGCTGAATTGAAAAACTTATCATATACAAATTTCTAGACATCATTCATCCATTGTGCATTCATTTATGAAACATTTCGGCTAATTTGATTATGCTTTCTAACTAATAAGAGTGCACCACTCTCAGCTCTGTTTAATTTGAAAGAGTTCCACAGAGTTTCCCACTAATTCAGTGCACAATTCTGTAATTTCCCACTTTGGACCTGCTCATACTTAATATTTTACATACTCACTCATTGACTGACTTGATTTACACACATTCATACGGTCACAAATTCAGTCATTATATCTCTCTTTCTCTAGCTTAAAAATCGTAATATTTTTTAAACATTAACCAGCAGTGTTAAAGCGACAGTTCACCCAAAAATGACAATTCTCTCTTGTTGCAAACCCGAGTTCAGCTCATGAATTTAATTGTCTGATCACAGCAGTTTACTAATTAATTCTCTAAGTTTAGGTCATTTGTGGCCATGTTTTAGTTAAATTAAAATTAGAGAATAAATTAGTACAACATGGCAACAATTTAACTAAAATGAAGAACGAATTCATAAAACATGGTCACAAATGAATGAATTGTGGGAACAAATTCTTATTTCGTGATCATGATATCTATTTTTTTATTTTCCTGCATGTCATATATTTGGCTCCATATAGTTCCTAAAACAAAATTGTTGTATGATTTCAGAAGACTTGAAATAGAGTGCATGGACCACCTTTGTGGTGCTTATCTTGGTTATTTTTGGAGCTTAAGCCAAGGTTATTAAGAACTATCGTTGTTTAGAACAGTGTGAAGATTCCTCAGAATATCTTCAGTGTTCCACACAAGAAATAAAGCCATTAGTAACAATATGAGGGTGAGTAAATGATGACAGAATTTTCATTTTTAGGTGAACTATCCCTTTAACACTATTTCATTTTATCATTTCTAACAAACCAAAAAATTCTGAATCATCTGATGTAACGACAGGAAGTTAGAAATTAGGGTTAATTAGTCATCAGATCCATCACTTTATTAGTAGAGTCACTACAACCTCAGAATAAGAGGCACATTATCAGTATTAATTATTACGTCAGACACGTGGTCATTAAGCTAACGAGCTGAGATTCTGGACTAGAATTAACGAAGACGCTGTACATAATTAACAGTCAAAGTCTTCCTCTGTGCTATTAAAAACCAATTTACACTGCGGCTGCACCCTACTAATGCCTGCAAGAGGAATTACACTCTCACCACATCTGGCACAGATCATTTTCTTTCCAGGTTGCTATCTGTCCTCCTTGTTCTCCATCTCTCCTTCTATTTCTTACACTCCTCCTCAGTTCCTCTCTTTCGTCTTTCTCTTTAGACTACTCTGTTTATACCTTTCTTGCAAGCCTCTCTTCCCTTCTGGATAAAAGACATCATTAAAATCACAGTATTTTAATAAGCCACATACCTTGTGCCTCTGCAGAGAAAGAAAATATGAGTGAGATTGAGGAATGAAGAAAGGAAGGGAGGGAGAAGAGTTGAGAAAGCAGGTGTTTTCTGATTGTTTTGCTCTTGAAATCTGGCTGAACCCATTTCCTGTGTCCAACCCCTGATGACTGGCTGATTATCACAGGAAGATGTAGCTCACCTTATCAGGTGGCTTGAAGTACTTCCGTTTGAGTCGGATAATTGCCCACCAAAATGGGCTATGCATACTCCCACACACACACACACACACACACACACCTGCAAAGGCATTATTAATACAAAGGGGTCCCTTGTTGAAACAGAAATGTGCTTAATTGTATTAAAAGTACACTTGTAGTGCGCTTCAGATTTTTAAAAAGTATATTTTAAAAAGCCGTTCTTGTAGATAATGTAATATTAATGAACTAAAAGGCCACTTAAGTGTAGGATGCTTTAATAACTCTTTTTCTTAACACATTTAAATGCACTTTGTACTTTGACCAACTAGCGGTTGCCAAGGGGTAATCAGTCTTACTTTTCCAATACAGATAAGACCAATCTACCTTTTCATAACTGAATTAAAAAAGTTATGACCTGTCTTGAAGAAAAAAAATTAGGTGACTAACTTTTTAAGACTAGTCTAAACAGTTGACAGGGCTTAGACTAAACCAGGATTAGGCCATAGTTCAATTAGGACATTTAAGTAATTTTTATAAATGTGCCTTAAAAAACATTACTGGTGTGCATCTTGAGATGAAACAAAGGCACTGATATATTTTGAGATCAGTCAGTGCAAGTTTCTTTCAGTTGAAACAGCTCTTTAAGCCTTGCCTGTGAAACTGGGGGTAAAAGTTTTACTTTAAAGTACATTTTAAATCATTGTTTTAATAATCTCTTATTTTGCTTATTTACTTATTATTAACATTCTAAAGTACATGCAAAGGTTTGATTGTAAGGATTTAAATAAACTAATGGACTAAATGGATTGTATAAAAACTTTATTTAGTTACCACTTGTAGTCAGAGGTGGACAGTAACAAAGTAAATTTACTTGAGTATTGTACTTAAGTACACTTTTTGAGTATCTGTACTTTACTTGAGTATTATTTTTTCTGGAAACTTGCGACTTTAACTTCACTACATTTGAAAGTCAAATATCGTACTTTTTACTCAACTACATTTATATCAAGGTCCCCAAGTAGAAAGTCGTTATATGTAGCAGTTTTTACAGTGTGTGCATTTTCAGATTCACTGAACCCTTTTTTTCTATGAAAATCCGGCCTGCGATCTGCCCGGACCTTCCTGTGTTGCCAAGTGTTCCAGCATTTCTAAGCCTACAGTTTTCCGCCTAGCTTTGAATGGACATTTGGCTGATTTTTCTGGCAACCTCGGGATCTTCTCCACTAAACTAATGTAAACGTCCGCGCTACTGCACAGCTAAAAGCGCTCTAAAAAGGCATGTGTTAACTCATTAAAGCCCTTTGGAAAATTAACCATGTTTTTACTATAGTAACCATGACTATGGTATTTGCAGTAAAATCACAGTATCCACAAATTTACTATTATCTCACTATAGTAACCATATGCTATTTGTAGTAAAACTTCAGTAACCACAAATTTACCATTGTTTCATTATATTAACTATAGTTTGATTTGTGTAGTTAAACTATGGCAATACAAATGGTAGGCTAATATATCTGTCAAAAATCACTGCCCTCACTTTACTAATATATATATATATATAAACTTAGGCCTACTGGTAAATTGCTGCTAAAAACTGGTCAGGGAAATATATAAATCTGAACATTATTTTATTGTCAAAACACTGCACATAAATACATTATATATATATATATATATATATATATATATATATATATATTGTTTTTATTTTCTTATTTGTTGTTGTTTTTTTTGCAAACAAATGATCAAAAAGTCGGCTAAATGAAAACTTTGGAATCTAAACTGGGTATCAATAAGAATTGAAAGCAATTAGCAGAATCAGAATCGGAATGGATAAAATTCAAACAATACCCAACCCTAGCCACATGTTGTGAAGTTCACTGATTTCTGAGCATTTTATGAACACTGATCAGTTGATGGCAAAATTCAAAAAGACGGTTCTTTGGCGCAACCTTCACACCCACGGCCATACTGAGAGAATATGATCCAGTTTTCTGAAAAGACTAAAGGTTTGTTTTCTTTTCAATGTTTGCTTTGTTTGCCTAAAATGAACCATATCATAGACTTCAATATCTCTTTGAAAAAGAACTTTGTAACTTTTAAACAAGTATTAAAATGAGTTCAATGTAGTTGTAGGAGTGTTAAACAAAAAAAATAAAGATGATTGTCTTCATTCAGTTGTTCCATTTCTATAGGTTTGGTAACATAAAAGCTCTTAATTCCAAAGATAATATAAGCTAATCAGTGTATTCAGTAGGTTGCATTAGTGGCATAAGGTATTGTAAGTATACAACAATGCGACAATAAAACAATGCATTTACTTTTTACTTTTGATACTTAAGTACTTTTAAAAACATATACTTCCGTACTTTTACTTAAGTAAAAATCTGTCTTTACAACTTTCACTTGTAGTGGAGTAGTATTTGACCAGTGGTATCTGTACTTTCACTCAAGTAAGGAAGTTGTGTACTTTGTCCGCCTCTGCTTGTAGTACACTTGAACCCATCTTTCAATTGTACTACAAGTGGTATCTAAATACATTTTTAAAATACAGAGATAGCTATGTTAAAAGCACATTTTAGTTCATAATCATGGTGTCCCAAAATAGCACATTTGAGTACATAGATGTTCTTAATATTATCTTAAGAAGTAAGAATAATTTTAAGTATATTAAGCACAAAATTAGTGTGTGAAAATAGAGCACTATTGTGGAAGTGCACTTTTTTTTCTGGGATGACATACAAGTTTAAATAGGAATTACTTAATATTATATTTTAGTTTACACTAAATACTTGTCAGTATACTTCAACCACATTTCAGAAGTAAATTACAAATAAAGATATACTTAAATCCTTAAGTAATTAATTAACCTGCAATAAAATTTCCAAACACATTACACTCAGTTTGCACAAGTATATTCTTTTAAAGTATATTACTTCTGTAATAAGTAGGCCTACTCATTTGAATGTACTGTATCGAGGGGTGAGAACCAAGTGACATTTTTGGTGAAATGGAGATATATGTATCAAATGAAAGCTCTTAATGAGCTCTTTCTACTGGCAAAAGTACAAATTTTATTATAAAAAAAATGAAATCAGTACACAAAGTCAGATCAAACTATGCTGAAATTTTTGTTTTGGCTCTCCTGTAAAGTTGGTGAAATGTCACTTACGCCCTTCTGGTTCTCAGCCCTCGGTATGATGCACTTCTTTTTTCAGGATAAAGGCTCTTATCTTTATTTAGACATACAGTTTCATCTAGCAGATTTTAAAACATTAGAGACATGATGAAACACCCAATCACATAGAAACACTCCAGCACCAGCACAGCAACCAGTTGACAACCACTTACAAACCTTAGCAACAACACAGCAACAAGATAACTGTCAGGCATGGGGTATGGTATTGGTGGTTTAATGGATATGGTGTGGATGTATAAAGTCCCCCGCGGTATGTGAGACAGATGAACTGTGCCTTTCGCTGTCTGTCTGTCTGTCAGTGTCAGCTCTGTGTAGTGTCAGTGATTGTGTTTGGTGAGTGAAGGTGAGAGCAGGGGTACATTCTCTGGCATGACGCCATGTTTATGCTAAACTTCAACACTGTGTCGTGCGTCACCACAGAGAAGAAGATGGCCTGTTCATCCTGACACAAACAGGACATTAATCACACACACACACAGAGAGAGATAAGCACCAACGTACACAGGCATGATGAGGCATCTATATCAAAAGCAGCTTGGGACTTAAACTGGCCCTTTATAACCGATCATAATCTATGATTCTACAATCATGTCTAATGTCCAAAGAGACACCTGTGCTGTTCTAGTGCTTAATTGTAAAAAATCTTTATGTTTAATTCACACAAGAAATAAAAGAGTAAAGGGACTTGCGTTCAAATGTTTGGACTGCCACATCTCCACAGTCTTTTTTTTTCTCTGTTCCGTGTCAAACATAGATATCTGCTTCTTGTCAGTGGCACCAGAAAGACAACAGGAGTCTGACAGACCGACCTGAGCTCAGTGAGGAGAAACTCTCATGCAGGTACTGAATGTAGGGCACAGACACAAGCAGGACACGCCACTGCAGCATCGTGGATGTATGTGCATGGACAACCCCAGACAAACACACACATTCAGATTAAAAATATATAGAGACTACATAAGCATGAGCGATTCACAGCTGCACATTCAACATATGCATTTAACTCAACAGCAAATGCAGCATATAACGGGAGAACTTCTAGGGCTAATAATACACGATAAAAAGTTTTTTTTTTTTTTTTAAGATTCTGGAATTTCAGAATAAAACTCAACAATGTCTCAGACTGGATTTAGATTTGGCAAGATACCAAATTCTACAATTAAAAGTCAGAGATCTCATTATTAACTCATTAAATTAATCCAAGACCAAATTATGAGCTATTCGGTCCATATTCATTTTATAAGTAAAGTTTAGGGACAGGTTTGGTGGTAATGGTCGGTTTAAGGGTGGGTTAAGGTGTAAAGGATTGGCTCAACAGTGTAATTATAAATGTAATTACAGAAATTAATTACAGATGTAATTACATGCAGGTATTTCATTAAAATGTAAGTACCTTGTAAAAACATGTATGTGTCAGTACAGTCTTTCTGTGTCTTGTGTTTCCCCTCCTCTCGTGCCCATATTTGGTCTGTTTCCTGTTCCCGTCTAGTTCTCCTCATTAGTTTATTAGTCTCCAGTCTTGTGTCATTAACTATCTAGTTTTCCCCAGTGTTTATAAGTCCTCTGCTTCCCTGCCTCTGGGCCCGGTCTTAATTGTCATTTTGTGATTGTCGTTCCGTGTCTCCAGCGTTCCCTGTGTTTGGCTCAAAGTCTATTGTTTAAGAAGTTCCTCACCTCCTCGTTTCCCTGGCTCCGACGTAACGTGACAGTATGTACACAATAAGTGCATTGCATCAAATGATTCATTTAACAGTACATAGTAGTTAAGGCCATATAAAGTGGGACCGAAATGCTCACCAAGACTGCATTTATTTGATCATAAATATAGTAAAAACAGTAATAGTGTGAAATATTATAAATATGATTATACTATGCACCAGAGCCGGCCCAGGCTCTGTTCGTGCCCTAAGCGAGATTTTACATTTCTCTAGCGTGCATTTGTAGGAGGTTTTGATACTGTTTTCACTCCATAGTCTTTCTTCCACAGAAATACATATGTTGTAAAATATTATGTCTGCAGCATGAGGTGCTACAGGTCAAAGGTTAAGCATGTAATGCTGCACAGATGTTCACATGACTCTAAACACACTACATGCCTTTGAACACAAACACACAGTGCTGGGGTCAGACAGGCTCATCTACAGTAAGGCTTTTGTGGTAAACAGGGAAAGTGTTTATGAGCCGACCATGACAGCTGAACCTGCGAGCAATGTTTCTTTTTGATTTTAATAAGCTGTGTGAAAAGTCACTAACCATTTCTCTCTCCATTACCCTCTTTTTTTCTCTCTCTGTCTCTTTCATGCTCTCTTTCCCTCACTTTCCTATTTATCCCTCTCTGTTGAAAATTTTTATTTTGATTTGTGCATGACCTTGGCGGGCTTCACTTCGTGACTTCATTCTGGACTGTGTGAACTGTAAAGGAGGTTTGTTTGGGTAACTTGAGTAGATCTTATTGTTGTATCCACCTACAGTACTTGCTGCCAATGAACCAGATGCAGACCAAAACCTGACACTGAGGGGTAAATCTCATTAAAAATTATGAGAAAGCATTTACCTTGAGTTTACCTCTGAGTAAACAGATTAGGGATTCATCTTCCATTCACTGACAGATTTAGTGCTGATTGCGCTATTATCAGACTTTGAGTTGAACATAGACACAATCATATTTGGAAAAGAAAGCAAAAGGCCTCCTTTGTTAGCAAATGATGAGCTGCTAAAGGAAGTAGGCTTGCTGCCTGATAATGAGAGACGAGGAAGAATGGATAAGAGAGTAGATGAAAAGGAGTTACAGTGTTCACAGGGGAGTCAGCCTTCGCCTTCTGTCATCGTCATTATAAAGGTCCATTTCTCCCACCAAGCAAAGTATGTAAAGCACAATCACCATATTCTTAACTATTTTTGGCATTCCATCTAAAAGTTTCTGTCCCTCGTTATTAACCACCCAGAAGCTGTCAATACACTAATTAAAGCACCACAGCTGTCAAAATTAAAATTACACTACTGTTCAAAAGTTTGGAGTCAGTAAGATTTTTTTTGAAGGAAATTAACACTTTTATTCAGCAAGCACATGCATTAAATTAATCAAAAGTGACAGTAAAGACATCTATAATGTTACAAATGATTTCTATTTCAGTTAAAGGCTGTTCTTCAAAAGCCCTATTCATCAAAAAATCCTTAAAAAGTGACCGTTTCAACAAAAATATTAAACATCACAACTGTTTTCATCATTGATGATATACATTGTACATTAATACATAATACATTCAAATATAATGCAATTTTTAATTAATAATACTTCAAAATATTATTGTTTTTACCTTTTTTTTGATCAAATAAATGTAGCTTTGGTGAGAATAAGAGACTTATTTCAAAAACATTTTTAAAATATCTTATCGACTCAAAACCTTCAAATAGTGTATATTTAGAGAAGAAAAGTGGGTAACACTTGAGTATATGGACCAATTCTCACTATTAACTAGATGCTTATTAGCATGCCTATTATTAACATATTGGCTGTTTATTAATGCTTATAAAGCACATATTCTGCATGACCATATTCTACATCCCTAATCCTACCCAATACCTAAATTTAACAACTAACTTACTGACTATTAATAAGCAGCAAATTAGGAGTTTATTGAGGCAAACGTCATAGTCAGTGGTTTGTTAATAGCGAGAATTGGACCTTAATATAAAGTGTGACCAAAAAGCATTACAGAAGAAAAAAATAGATTTTTATCTATGGCACACAGGCATTTAGTTACTTTATTTTTGTGATATTTGTGTTAATATTATGTTTACAATATTTATCTTCTATTAAAAAAAGCAGACCTACTTTTTTCTGCGGTTCTACCCATGTTTAAATTTAATATTTGTTATCAGTATCAGCCAAAATTTCCATATTGCTGCAGCCGTTGGGCTCACCAATAATGATTTTGTCTCAGGTCATGTAAGTGATGGCTTGTTCCTGAACAACGCATTTAACTCCAGTAAGTTTTGAAACAAGTATTGTACTCCAAATCACTTGAATAAAAGACAAATAATCAAAATGACAAGTAACTAACAGGAATGTCAGGCAGTCTTTCTAATCCACAAGTCTCCAGCTTCCTGAATGACCTTTATCTGCACATTTTTGATCTGCACCTCCAGAATATCCATATTTGGAGCATTCACAGGATGGCTGTGTATGTTAAATTTGTCTGGGGATCACCTTTCCCTCCACATCTAAGAGCGGGTGTTATGGGGTACAATTTGGCACAGAAACCAAAATCTCCAGCCGAACACATGTGTGTGCATGTGTGAGCGTAGGCAGTTTTTAATAGGCTTTTAAGCTCTTCTCTTTCGTTGGTGGACCGCAGTGGATAATGTCACATGTAACCCTGGTTGCCGTGGTGACTGACCCCTCAGTCATTAGATTGATATTTGGCGTGGGCTGTATGGATGTGCGCAGTCTCTTTTTTTTTTTGATCTGTGAACTACCCCCTGCCGCCCATCTCTCTACTCTTTTCATTCTCAGCCAGAATAGCTGCAAATACTGTTATGATTGGCAGGGTCTTTTCAAGTGTGGGCAAACATGATGAATTCTCTCTTTCTCACACTTGCTCTATCGCACTCTTCTTTTTAATATAGTAGCCCCAGCAGAATTGTTGAGACAATGCCATTTTTTTTGCAGTCTATATATGGCTCATGCTTATGCCTGGCTGATCCAGATATGATGTTTTTTTTGTTTTTTTTAATAATTGAATCAAGAGGAGATCATGCATTGTTATAACTAAAATACAGGAGACATTGTTACTTCGCCACAGATAAATAGAAATAGGAAGGAAAAAACACTCTTAAATCAAATAAATAAGATTGAAAATAAATTCTGTTATTGTAGTTTTCTAGTTATTGTGAAGCTCTAACAACTTTTTTTTTTTCTAAAATCGTAGATTTCGACATTAATTGTATTGTACAAATTTATACAAAATTAACACTTCATAAAACAGTTACATTTTCTCATGAGATTGGGTTGGACCTCAAACTTTTATATTACATTATACTCTCATTTATGTCAAACCAACAAATGTAATGGTGCTGTCACGAATCCAGTCTATGACTCTTGCACTACACTACTGTTGCACTACACTACTGTTGCACTTCACCCCCGGACTACAGTTCCCATCATCCATTGCATTGATGACACACACACAGCTGATTGCACTGATTACACAGCTGATTCCCATCACACGCCTTACATAAGCCATGGACTTACTCAGTCAGATCGCAGAGTATTGTAAGCACATATCGCTACCCTAGCTGATAGCTACCTTACAGAGCCCATAGCCATAGCCATAGCCATAGCCATAGCCATAGCCATAGCCATAGCCATAGCCATAGCCATAGCCATGCCTGTTTGCATTCTAGCCTGTGTATCTTGGATTAACCCTCTGCCTTGCTGTTTTGGGTTGTTTGCCCCTGCCTGGATTATTGCTGTGTACCTGGACATCTCTCTTTGCCTTGCCCTGTTGGATACTGTTCTCCGATCGAAGACCCACGCTTGTCCTAGGTATACTCTTCGTCTTGCCTGTGATGTACCTGTTTGCCATTGTTTGACCATTGCCTTTTGTGACCACATCTTGGAATAAAGCTTGCAAATGGATCTGCATGTCTCACGTCTCGTTCGCCCCGTAACAGAATACTCGGCCACACTCGGATCCAGTGGCTTTTCAAGTGAACAATGGCCAGGTATGGATATTGCAAGACTGTTATTAGCCCTCGACCAGGGCACACGATCGCTTGAGGACTATGTTCAAGAGTATTTGAACGTTGCTTATTTTTCTGACCTGCCAGACTGTGTTTTGATAGACTTTTTCTGTGAGGGCATTAATCAACCACTGAAATCTAAGCTAATTCAGGAGGGTCCGCGTTTGTCACTCAGTCAGTTTATGGATTATGCTTTGATGATTGTTGGTTCAGAATTCACTGTGGGTGTTGCAGAGGAACGTGTAATGGTGGCCATACTAGAGCACGCTCACAAAATGGCGGCGACAGCGGAGCCTGATCGCAAAATGGTGGAAACAACAGCACCCCGTTATGTCACAGCTGCCAATCCTGAGTCAAGCCAAGGCACCGCTGATCGTCCAGAGTCACGTCGCCGCTGATCAGCCAGAGTCACATCACGTCTGCCACATCCAGATATTCACGCGCAGCTGGTATACCCAAACCCACTCACTTTAGCCCTCCTGTTCCTGAACTGATTCCCCTGTCTGAAGCGCTTCCCATGATGGGGATCGCTTTTTGGTGTGTTTGGGCTGCGTACACCACCACTAAACCTCCCAAGGTGGCAACGTCTACCATGGTATCTCTAGAGGTGGCGGCTGATGCTGCAGAACCTCTTGAGGTAGTGGCGCGCGCTACTGTATTTCCCAAGGCGGCGGTGCTTGCTTCAATTCCTTGCGTGGTGGTGGTGGTGCCCAGCTATACACTTTCAGCCTGTCATGTCACGGTCGAAGGAACCGTTGCTGAACATTCCTTGTATCCTGATGGTACCCCTGTAGAACCTCCAGAGGTGGCAGCATCCGCTGCAGAACCTCTGGAGGTGTCAGTGGTACCCACCTGTGAACTCTCGCCTCGTCCTGTCAAGGCTAAGGAGGCCGTCTGTGAGCTCTCGCCCTTTCCTGTCACGGCTAAGGAGGCCGTCTATGAACTTCTTGGTGGTTCTGTCACGGCCACAGAGGCCGCGCTTGAACTTTTGCCCTGCTCCGAACTGGCCGAGGATTGCTATCTCTTAACTATCGCCCTGTTCTGAATTAGCCAAGGTAACTGATTGTGAACTGCCTGCCTGTCTGTCTCGTCTCTATTATGAGTCTGAGTGTGAATTGTCTACCTGTTTAATGTCACTCACTGAAATGTCTACCAATCCGGTAGACATTTAACCAACCGGTTTTGATCTGTCTGCCGGACCACTACCCCCAAGTGTGTTTAATTCTGAATTATCTGTATGTCCTGTTGCAGTCCATGAGTCTAATATTGAACTGTCTGTCCCACTACTCTCAAGGAGGCCAATACTGAGTTTGTTGCCCTGTCTGTCACAACCCAGAAACCCGTCTTTGAACCCTTAAACCCGCCTGTCATGAGCCCAGAGACTATCAATGCATCCCATGTCTTTCACGTTAACGGTCACTGCCATAGAGACTATTTATGAACTGTCATTCTGTCTAGTTTCAGTCAGCGAGCCTATTGATGAGTTTTTTTTGTGTTCCCTGCCATGGTCATTAAGACCGCGAATGCACTGCCTGTGTTGTCTGTCTCTGCTCTCCCTAGATCTCGGTCTCTGCCATGGTTTCCTAATCAGTCTGCTCCCCTGTGTTGGTCTTCCGCTCCGTCTGTCCCGCCCTGGTGGTCTTCTGCTCTGCCGTGGTGGTCTTCTGCACCGCCCTGGTGGGCTCCTGTTCCGTCTGCTCCGCCCTGGTGGGCTCCTGTTCTGCCGGCTCCGCCCTGGTGGGCTCCCCCTGTTCCGCCTCCACTCCAAAGCCCTCCTGGATTGTATTGTGATAGGAGCGTCTGTCACGAATCCGGTCTATGAACTTCTGTTCACTCGCCACCAGAGGTCACTCACTCACCACATGGACTCTTGCACTACATTACTGTTGCACTTCACCCCCGGACTACAGTTCCCATCATCCATTTCGTAGTTTTCATAGTCATAGTCTTGCCTTGCCTGTTTTCCTGTGTTTTCATTCTAGCCTGTGTATCTTGGATTAACCTTTTGCCTTGCTGTTTCGGATTGTGTTTGCCCCTGCCTGGATTATTGCTGCGTACCTGGACATCTCTCTTTGCCTTGCCCTGTTGGATACTGTTCGCCGATTGAAGACCCACGCTTGTCCTAGGTATACTCTTTGTCTTGCCTGTGATGCACCTGTTTGACCATTGCCTTTTGTGACCGTCTTGGAATAAAGCTTGCAAATGGATCTGCATGTCTCAAGTCTTGTTCGCCCCGTAACAGATGCATTCAAGTTCTCCTGGAAATCTGTATAGAAGTCATGCAAGATGCCAATGTACATAAAATTCAGAAAGATTTTTTTAACTCTACTTCTAAAACATGAGAAAGAAAAACATGATTAAAGTGTTTGCTCTCTAATGGTTTTTATTCAATTTATGAAGGTTCTGTAAATTATAGTACAATACAATGGTATTTTGTACAAAACTTTTTTTAAAGTTTTTATTGTAAATGAAAAAATCCATTCTAACAAATTTACAATCTGTACAGATGCCGCATTTATTGCATCCGACATGTTTACTCGCTGACAAATTGGAACTCAAAGTTCCAGGTTTTCCACTTTGTGGTGGCGTTCATGTGTGTTCACCTCATACAGTCATTGACTTGAATGCACCAAAACAGTTATCTGGATTAATACATTTTTATGTATTCAAACAGGCCTGAACTGGTCCCATTGGCCCTATTCCCAACATGCACTGGGGCACACATAATAAGCTTGCAGTGTTGAACTGTTTTCCAGTTTTATTTATATTTGACATTAAATGTCTTCAAAAAAGACACTTCAAAAAAGGCTTTTTCACTGAGCATTGCATCCATCAGCAACCAGCATCTCATGCTGTGACCCCGCACATGTCCTCTTCTACAAGAGAGCAGCATGCAAAACACAATATGTTGGTGACAAGCAGAGAGAAAGACAGAGAATAGAGATGTTAGGATATTAGCACGTAAAAAACATCCAAGAAACCCTTTTAAGTCCTAAACACCCAATCAGAATAAAACGCTCAGACTGTGTGTGATGTGAAGAAACCTGAAGTAGGAGGGATGCAGTTGAGAAATTGAGGAAGAGTTGAACTGTGGCACTGGGGATATGATCAGTTCACACATTCAGTAAATGAGAAGTGAAAGAGAGTTCATTCAGTTCACAGAGAGGAAAATCTCTCTCCCGTGAGTGAGACAGGAAGCAGAAGTGATAGAGACGCAGGGCAGACTGGGATTACTTGGCTATACTCTTTTATTACAAGGGATATCGGTGTGTGACAGAGATGGAGAAAATGAAAAGGGAAGGATTTATAGATGTGTTTACAAATTGAAGGCAGGCTGCATCAAAATGATCAAATTTGAATTTGTTCTCCATAGAAACAGAATTTTCATCATCTTCAGACTTGACAGACCCAGGAAAATTGTATTGCTCAAACTTTGCTCTTTGACATGCACATTTCTATTCTAAATTATCAACATTATCTTTTTTTTTTTTTTTGGTTTTATGAACACAATGTATTTATGAAATCATATATGTTTGATGTCAGTCTTTACATGGTTAACATCTGTTTTAGGCGATCTAAAAAAAACTTTTTTTTTTTTTCTTTTTTTTTTTGCTTCATAAAATCATATAGTCCAGTAAACCATGTTTTTAAAGTTTTTTTACAGGGTTAACATCTGTTTCAGGCGGTCTAAACATTTGTTTGTTTTTTCTTGATGAACACGCAGTAATGTATTTCAACATAGAATCATAAAATCTGAGACCTTGAAAATGTACTAAACTGCAGTTCTCCAAACTTTCGAACCCTGTTTCTCCTGTATGCTCAGGGTTGGCTTTAACTTAGTGGACAGCCGTTTAGTTGAGTGTCTTTTCTTTTGCACCAAGGCCATTGGTAACTATGGCAACCTCACCCTCTCATTGTCACCAGGACTTAAGGTTGGAAAACAATGTATGCTGTTATAAAAGGTGTTTGTGTGCGTGTGTGTGTGCGTGTGTCAGTGATAGATGAAGTGCAGCGTGCTCTGCAGATATATGACTCTGTGTCTGACTGCACTACAGACCTGCCACTGTTTCAGCTGCAAACATTTCACTCCCAACTTCCTACAGACAGCGAGAGGGAAAAAGAGAAAAGAGAGGAAGAGGCAGGGAGGAAGAGAAAGAGACAGATTGGGCAGGAGTGCTTTTAAAACTAACACGACACAAAGAGCTAATTCAGAAGCCGGCCTGCACCTGCCTCCATACACTGTACAGACGCACACGCTCTCACAGTAAAACTTTACACAGACAAGAATGCCTTGTCATTGCAGCTTTGTGTTTTCATGCTCAAATGGGCACATTAGCCACAATGCTTTGCTTGAATCGCACGAGCATACTAAAAACTAACCAGAGAAAGTAAACTTTGAAAGAACTTTATTGTACACGTAAATGGGAGGCAACATAAAATACTTTTGGGAAGTTGCTGTTCTGCAATGTTATACTCTAAAACTATTGTAAAGCATTTTTTGTCTCTCAATTAATACAACACTTTAAAAATTCCTCCTATTTCAACTTAAAAATGTAAGTTCAGTTGCTGCCTTAGATTTTACAGTATAATTTTACAGTATAATCAACTTAGTTGTACAAGTCACACTTAAATTACATTAAATCGACTTAAAAATCAAGTTTAATTTGATAAGTTCATATAAATACATAAGTTGTCATGATTTTCTGATCGTACCATTTTTTACAGTGAATGCCATAAGCTGCATGCAAAATATTTTCAAAATCATATAATAGACAATAATTATTAAATGAGCTAATAAATGAATTAAATAAATATATTCAGTTAATTAAAAATATTACTATTATTATTATTATTATTCCATTTGTTCAATTAATACATTGAATTATTAATATAAAGCCATAAGCTGCGTGCAGAATAATTATGGAATTATAAACAGATTATAATTATTTAAAATTAGTTAATAAAATTAATCATAAAATAATAAAAGCATTATTATTATTATTATTATTACTCTAAAACTATTCTAAATCATTTTTGCTATTTTTAAATTATTGTCTCTCAATTAATACAATGCCATAAAATGCATGCAAAATCATTTATAAATTGAATAATAGATAAGTATTAAAAATTAGTTAATAGATGAATTTAATGAATTAATTCAATTAAAATTTATATTATTATTATTATTAATATCCATTTGTTAATTTAAAAAAATTACTAATATAATGCCATGAAAGATGAATGCAAACTAATTATCCAATTATATAATAATAAAAGATGAGCTAATACATTAATTTAATAAATTACTTCAATTAATTGAACAAATAATAAAGTATAATTATTATTATTATCAATAATATATTTGTTAAATTAATACATTGAAGTAATTAATTTAATAAATAAATTTTTAAATGGTCACATATCTTTATAATACGGTAATTATTTTATAAACAGCTTTTATGACATTCATTGAAAGACATTCATTGAATATTATGGGTAAAAATACATTTTAAAAAAAGATAAATGAAAATGATCAGTTACAGGGCAACAGATAAACACTTTCCCGTAAACATTATGCAAATTAACTGAAACATTGACTCAGTAGTTTCCAAATGTGTATTTCATTTACATTACATCATTCTCACTGTGGATTTGCATTTCTCAAGACTCTAAACAAACCAAATGAGCATGTCAACATTTCCACACAACAAACACACACACCCTCTTCTAATCTATACACACTTTGTCATCCCTCCTCACACACACTGCAGTAGCACATTTTCACTCTAATAATAGGCCAGAGGTCTGTTTGTGGGCCAGTTTACAGGGTGGAGGAGTCTAAGAAGACTCTTTCAAGAGCAAGAGAAAGAAACGAGGGCAGCCAACAGGATGGGGGCCGACATCACCCTGTGTGCCAGGACGTTTGGCAGCTGATGTGCCCTTTTCAGGTGGCATCTGTAGTAAAACTGCAACCACACAGTCCTGTGCTGCTGTCACAATACAGCGGGTGGACATCTGGTATGGCATGATGACACTTCAAACTTACAGCTATGAGCTTTGTGGAGACACACAGCACCATCCTCTGGTAGCATTTAACACCGCACAGTTATCATCATGAGACAGAGATCTAAAAATGTGAAAACTAACTGATTACTGTTATGGTGTTGTTTGTACATGCCATTTGCTGAAAGATGTGAGGTCCTACAAGAAAGAAGACCTCATCTCAACCCCTGCAATGGGAAAACAATCTGTATTTCGCAGATCTGCTTCAGGTTGTTGGGCTTATGGACCATTTGACTTGAAACACAGAAGCGCATTACAGAATGGTGAGAGTCGGACAAGAGGTCGGTTGTTGTGCCCTCTCGCTGTATGCTCTTATCGACACTGCTATGAGAACACACACAAACTCACAGCATGCGGTCCTGTTTACCTTGCGTGTTTCTGAGGATTTATTTAGACTCTAGATGTTTTTAGCTTAGCCAAGCAAACCACTGGTATTTCCTCCACATCTCGCTGCCATACACAAGCCCCTGTGTGTGTATTTATATTTAAGACATGCTGTAGTTAACTCTCCGTGGGTTATCTGGCTTCTGTAGAATCATTAGAATCAGATCCAGAGTCACTCTTGTTCATCATGTGTAATACAGAACTGATGTCAGTTTACCATAGATACAAAGAATTTGATGCAAGATGACAGTAGTCTGAAAAAAAGGGTATTTGTCAAGTAACCTAAAAAAACAAAAACTAAGTAATCTATATTATCAACAACAACAAAAAAGGGGTAAAATATTATTTATATGACTAAATCATCTTGACAATAGGCTCCAGTTTATCTTATTATCCAGTTTATCCAGTTTAACTTGTTTCATGTTGTTTTGTCATGTTGTTACAATAAATGAAAAGATACAAAATGATCTATTATCACAATTGCTGATATTAGCTTCAGATTAAAAAAAATAAATAAACAATAATAATATTAATAAATTAATAAGACTAACCTCATAAAAAAAATTTAAACACCATATTTGGTTCATTTGAGCCCTACTGATGGTGCTGTGGTGGTATATGAGCCAAACAACATTGGGAAACACTGGTCTATGTCTGCCTGCATCAATTTTGTGTCCTTTATAAAATAAAAAGAGACTTTTGCTGGAATAATGCGAGCACAGAACATGACAGGAATAGTGACCAGGGTATAAATGGTCCTTTATCTCCATAACTTAAACTGAGATGGGAATGGGAAGCAGAGCAGAAACAAAGAAAAGAGAGAGAGACGATGTATTGTAAATGAGAAGCACAGAGTATATCTACCTCCATCTATCTCTGTCACCACTCTGCAAGAAGAGGGGAGCGCAGCCTCTTTCACTGGCTTTTTTCCCTTCTCGCCTGTTCCTGTCTAAGTCTCACACTCCTCTCATTTCTCATGTCTTTTGCTCTGTCACCAAGGTGCAGGCGCCTGAGGTGAACTCATAATGAGCTTGTGAAACTCACTTTTCCTATTGTTTTCTTGGACTAACGCACACACTCAGAGTCTGTGCTTCAGTTGGGTTTCCTCTCAATGTACAGGCAACAGCAGCCTTGATCTTTGCTCAGCTCTAGCAGCACAGTGACAGCACGTCTCAGGTAGAAGTAAGACCCACTAATGATGCCAGCGATCATGTGCACATAACATATGAATAATGGATTTCCTTTCCATATTGCTATCGGAACGCACTGTTAAATGACAACTACTATATTTTATATAGAACACATTTTATATTGTATGGATTATTCTCAGGAAACTGTGCCATTTGTGTCCCGAGTGTGTACATCAGTATTGTTACCGCTAACTGAAGTAAATAAATAAAATGTTTAAAAGCATTTTGTTACTTGAGCTGAAATAAAATGACATTAATATTAGATGAAGCTGAAATTGGAGTGCTAAAATTCTAATTTTTTAAAATAAGTAACAACAACAACAATAATAATCACAAGTATTTAGAAATAAAAATAAACAATAAAACTGAAATAGCACATAACACAGTCATTTGAAATTAAACTAAAAGTATAATAATGAAGAGTTCAGATGCAAAAGCCATAAGTGCCGTCTGAAATGTTCTTCTCAAATGAGCATTTTTCTCAGGTTCCTATGTTTATGTCCAGTTATTTCACTTTAATGGCAATGAAAAGAACCTATCCATTGCCATTAAAGTGAAATTACTGAACCTACACATAGGAGCCTGAAAAAATGTTCATTTTTGAAGAAAATTTCAAATGGCACTCAGAGGCTTTTGCATCTGAACTCTTCAAATGCTAATTTAAAATATTAATAAAAACTAAAATGGTATATAAATAGCACTAAAATAACAGTGGTGTATTCGTGACTTACTATTAATATAATAACAGATATTGATTCTACAGATATACTCCTTTTAATATTTAAGTCTATTCATCACGTAGGCTAATTCATGAATGCTACATCTCAATGGGTACATTTCAAATTACAAATAAATACAAATAAATATGCTGGTATGGTTGGCTTCAGATACAACAAGTTTCAGTAGTAGTAGCTGTTTCAAGAAAGAAAAAAAACCACTACTGCTACTAAAGTGTGTCTGTGTCTTTCTAAATCATAGTCTGCAAAACTTCTCTGTACTACTAAGGTCAAAGAAAGGCATGAATGAATTAATAACATTTATCGACACATTTAGCTTTACTGAATCTGTCTGCTAAATCTGATATTTCCTTAAAATATAGCCTATACGTGCTTATTGGAGCAGGGCCATTTGAAATGTTTCTGAATGTATCTATCTCCATCTAGTGGTGAAACAAATCAACACGGGATGTGCATCTGAAAACAATTATTAATCTAACGTTACACAGGAGCGTCTCTCGCTAGAGACTTACTGAAGTGAAATGTCTGTGTCCCAGTCCCAGTCAAATATTACTTCTTAAATATAAAATAATTTATAGAATAAATATAGAATCCAGAACTAATGATGACAGAATATCCAATAAAAGATATGCGAAAAAGCCTAATATGTTTTTTATTTTATAAAAACATAACTAATTTAAAAGCCATATTTCTCAGAATATCATATTTATGTGGAAACGCAGAGAACCTCATTAGATTTGTGGTGTGTGTGTGTGTGTGAGGGGGGGGGTTAAATAACACTGGATCAGTTCAGTAGATTTCAATTTCCTTTGATTAGTAATGTCATGATGCATGTACATCACTGCACTAATGAAAAATCCAAAAAACGATCAGCGAGTCACCAATCACTAATCCATTTTCAACACTAGGTGGCGCAGTAATACAGGCAGCATGGCACATGTCTCCTGTGGTATATGGAAAGGGCGAAAAACCTCCGGGGAAAAAAACCCCCCACAAAATACATTTACAACAAAAAAGAAAAAAAAAGAAAAGAAAGCAACACCAAAAACCAACTAACCTGATAGTTACTTGTGCATTACATTTTTACTTTACCTGGTAGGCTACTGGTAGCCTATACGTTTTAAAGTGAGAGGGACAAATCGATATTAAGATGAATTTTATCCTGTTTAATTTTGCTTCAGCTGACGTTGACTTAATATTGTATTTTAACGTATATTTTATTGTTTTTACTTCACACAAAAAAAAAAGAAAGAAAGAAAGAAAGAGAGAAAGAAAGAAAGAAAGAAAGAAAGAAAGAAAGAAAGAAAGAAAGAAAGAAAGAAAGAAAGAAAGAAAGAAAGAAAGAAAGAAAGATCATACTATAATTGGATGCCACGGACCCCCTAGTGGTCAGGACTCTGATGATTCGTTCATTCATTATAAGAACATTTATGAACAGCAGCTCGTTTGTAATGATGTACAATAGTCCTCAAGTGGAATTTCGTCGAAATATTTTGCAGTTTTGGTTATTATTGCTGAATAATTATTTTTATGTTAAAATAATTTCGAATGCAAGCTGAATTAGAGAAAAGAAAAGAAAAGAAAAGAAAAGGTCATAGGCTACAACGCGCTGGAACAGAAACCGATAAGTGTGAAGTAACTAAAGAATTAGGCTTCTAAATTTCGATCAACATCTATGTTCCTGAAATTGTGACATTCATGCTCATTTTATTGCTACAAAACATAAAGACGAATAAATGGGAACTGATTTTCTAAATAAAATAACTGGTTGCAAAACACAAATTATATGTTGTACGTTCTGTTTGTAAGCAACAGTTTTAGCAACAATTTTGTTTGCAACTGTCAAAAATAATATCATTACTTCACATCACAACTCATCTTAAAATCATGAATTAATATGTAATTAATGAAACAACATTTTTGAAACGGATTGAAGTATTTTAAGAGAATTATTTAGTGAAACTATGATATATGACCTGGAAATTGTACACATTTAGCCTATTTGTAAATTCAGAATAAGTAGCCTATTCAGTATTTAACAACTTAAACAATTTGTTAAAATAATAATAATAATAAAAATAATTTTATACAATTAAATAGTAATTAACCGTTTCGGACAATTTATCTATAATTAATTTCGGTGATGGTCAGTAGTCAACATTTTTGTAGTAATCTATTTCTGTAGCCTAGAGATCATTACAATTTTGTAGTGGCTGTAAATATCATAAATTATTGTATTCAATAATTCCTACAAATGCGTTTTTATGATGTGGTTTTTCAAATGAACTGTGATTTCAGTAAGACTGAAACAGACTCAAGGATAAGCTTTAAACCTTTCTGGTCACAATCTAAAAACAAACATCAATTTTCATTTTGCAGAATTATTCTCGAATATACTAGTTTGTCAATTCCTACTACACTGGCCTACATTCGGCGTTCTTTATTTTAACATGAATGTCTGTTTATGAATGACTTTAATCATCTCCCTGCAATCCCAGTCTATACGCCACGCCTACTTCGAGGAGCTTGTGATCTATTGGCTGAAGGAGACAAGAATACCAGATTAGACACCTTATTTGCCACACTTGGGTGTATATATGACCAAACTTCTCTCGCAAAAAGCAGCCACTTGTTGCTTTTAACCTGACCGGTCAGAGATTGCATTGTGCGTCACTGTGAGAGCGTGGGCTCCAGAGACACACATTTGCCTTAAAGGCACTGGAGATATGAACACCATCGACGCGCAGTTCCATAACAATAGTAACGCTGCTGTCAACCCTCTCCAGCAACTGCCAAAAAGCGCGCACGAGACACCGGATATGGCCGTGTATTGTGACAACTTCAGTGTTTACCACCAACAGAGTCTACCTGCGGCGCAGAGACCAGCGGGCTACGGCCTGGGGGACTACGCGACCCCAAACCCATACCTGTGGCTCAATGGACCCAGTGTCAACTCCTCTTCGTCTTATATACATGGCAACAACAGCCCGTCGTTCATCCCTCCGACTTACGGCTCTCAGAGGCAATATCTCACCAACTCCTCCGGGTTCGCCGGTCCGGACTTGGGCTGGCTCTCCATCGCGAGCCAAGAGGAACTGTTAAAGCTCGTGCGCCCGCCTTACTCTTACTCGGCTCTGATAGCCATGGCGATACAGAACGCGCACGAGAAGAAGTTAACTTTGAGCCAGATATATCAATATGTGGCGGATAATTTCCCGTTTTATAAGAAAAGTAAGGCGGGATGGCAGAACTCAATTAGGCACAACCTTTCCCTGAATGACTGCTTTAAAAAAGTGCCGCGGGACGAAGACGACCCAGGTGAGTGATGCTCGTGCACCTTTGCATATGGGACAGTGACGAGACGCTTATTTTTGTATAGATATATTAAGAAAAGACGCAAGTACAGTTCATAAATAGATGATTTGAGATCACAAATTACTTTTTATTTTTGAATTAAAAGTAACACGTGTCCAGTGATTGTAAAATTGTAAAATATATATATATATATATATATATATATATTGAAAGGCTTCTAAGAAATTGCAATGCAAGATTCTTGGAGAAAACAGAAATGTTTACATACTGTATTTTCAATCAAATTGAAATAATGTTATGAATTTGTGTTGTAAATGTTATAAATTAATGTTATAAATATTTAAAATATCTATATTAGTGCTTAAATATTTGAAAATATTTTCTAATTTTTTATTTAATATTTTCGAATAAGATTCATCCATGCTGTTTTAATATGACAAAAAAGACCCCTTTAGACCCTTATTTTGAACAAAATAAAAATAAATAAATAAATAAATATGTATAAATATATATATATATATATATATATATGCCTTTAATTTTTAGTAAAAGGCACATTTTGCCCAAGTGGAATAACCTTAAGAAAACGTCTTTATATTCATAATTAGTAACTAAAAAGTGATATTAGAAAAAAGACGCATCTGTTCTTAAATATTATTTTAAAGATAATGATAACTAAGTCGTGTATTTGGTGAAGGCGCAGGTAAAATATTTTATTTGTTTTTGATGGTTACTACACTTGACATTTTTAAGTCATTGAATCATAAAATCTAAATTTATGATACAAACAAAAAATGGCATAAACTTTTTCAAACATATAGCCTACGATTACACATGAATATAGCCTAATACAGATTTCTCATTCATCACAATCTTATTTCTCAGATACCCTATAACACACCCAATAATGCAATTTACAAACAATTTCGTGTAGAGTTCTTAAATTCATCGAATTTCACTGTAAATAACTTTTTTTGCATGGAAAGTTACTAGCTTTGGGTTCTAATATCAACTCTGTCTCCGTATTGTTTGAAGGCAAAGGAAACTACTGGACTCTAGACCCCAACTGTGAAAAGATGTTTGACAACGGCAACTTTCGTAGAAAAAGGAAGCGCAGGTCTGATGCCAGCACAGGTGTTGCCAGCAACACAAAACCGGAGGAGGACCGACAGCTCGCAGGGATCAAACCCACCGACAGCCCTCACCTCGCGGGACCCGCATCTCCTGACACTGACGCGGCCAATGACAGCCACAAGGGCGCGTCTCCGGCGGGCCTCGCGAGCGCACCGTGCTTCAACAACTTCTTCAACAGTATGTCAGCCTTAAGCTCGTCCTCAGCTCCGACTAGCAGACAGGGCTCTCTGGGGCTGGTAAACGAACTCTCCAGCCGAAATATCAGCGCCTTGAGCCCGTACCACGCCAGCTCAGCACCTGACGCAGGTGGAGCGGGTGAGCTGCAGGACAGCGTGCATGTCAACCGTGGAATGTACTATAACTCTTTTACCGGCGGCCAGAGTGCGCAGTTCAACGGACACTTCTACAACAGCTTCAGCGTGAACAGTCTCATTTACCCTCGAGACGGAACGGAGTTATAAATCTGTCATACTCGTATGTTTTCTAAAAAGAAAAAAGAAAGAATTATTATTTCAACACCGTGCATGCGCTGCTGAAATGCGACAGGCCTTATAAGCAGATAACATTCATTTAAACGCGACATTTACGCACCGACAGCCACTAAATGAGTGAAATCTGGTGTAAAACACTGGTTAAAACACATTTTATTCTGTGAAAAATCTGCATTGGATTCTTTTTTGTCTTGTTTTAACAGATTTTCATATTATGTGCCAGTTTTTTTTGATTATGCACTAATTTAAATGGATTTGTCCTTTTAGTTTGAATTTATAATAGTCTTAAACAGTAGTTTGATGGAGGGATTGCCTTGGTATCCATGATTGCCAAGATTCAGTATTGTCCAATATCCAAAAACGCTCTCTTGTGTCTCCTTTTTTGCTTTCTATTGTGTATTTTTTGTAAATGCAGTTGTTTTGTTATATACACTTGTTTTTAACTATTTATATTAAGTTATGTATCTTGCAGTTTGTCCTTTAAAGAGAGAAATATGTGGTCTGGTAAGCTACTATGAATGGTTAAAATGAAACTTTTACCTGCAAAGTAAGGTAATAAGTGAATTATCGATTGTCATCATGCCACTAACTCACTTGATTTTTAAATATTTCATAGGTGATGATCTTTACACAGATAAAAGTCACTACATTTAGCCTATTATTTTTCTGCAGTTTCTGCAAAATATTAATTTTTTAAAGAAAATAAAGAATTCCAAATCCAAATCTCAAAATGTTTTAAAATTTATTTATGCGTTTCCCCCTCGAACATCTCCTGAACATATGGCCTGTAAATGTTAACTGCACATTAGATTTAAACTAAAGACTTTAAATGACTTTACAAACAAAGATTTAATTCAAGCATTAAAATTACTAAGAAAGAATATATTTAAAAAAGCTTCAAAAGGCAAATGTGGAACATTTTGTAATTTAAAAACTATATATTAAACTTTAAGCAAATGACTCAAATGGCATATAGGGTACATAAATCACTCCAAAATATAATTTATCAGTTTTGTTCATTTTCAATTTGACAGGCGTGAAGTACATGGGCACTGACTCTTATCATCTACAAGTTTAGATTTTTATCGCAGCATAAACAACAGCTGAGAACTGGATTAAAACCATTGTGAACTGTTTTATATAGAATAGTGACAAAAGTGTCTTTTTATTTTAGGTGAAATTCTAAAAATGTGTTTTTACCCATGCTTTTCACAAGAGCTTAGTTTAAAACAAGATAAGCAAACATGTCTATGCATTCTGTAACCTTCATGACTAACTATTCCTGACTTTAACACAGACAGAGTTGCACAATGTACATTTTCAAATCTCTGAGACTCTCTGGTTAAGTAACATCATTATCATCATACCGACAGTCCTGTGCAGAGCTCAGGTGTATTTCAAGACGGTGTTTCTGGGACAATACATTACGAGAAGAAACCAGAAAGATAACACAGATAACAAAGCTGAGGTTTCTGTCTTATTACCCAGTGCCACAGAAACAATACCACTATTGTTCTGTTTACCAGAACAGCTCTTACTGTGTGCTTGTGTGTTAAAATACCAAGTTTGATTACGTACATCTCTCCAAGTATAAAATCATTTTTGCTATTGACATCTTCATGATTTATAAAGTCTTTAATCTACAAAGAGCACACGTATAGAACAACTTTTGATGGCATTAAAGCGCACTGAAGTGAGATGAATTAAAAAGGGTTGCCCGCCTCCTTTTGTCCTCTCTTCATTACAACTGTCTGAGTAAAAGCGGGACAGACCCAAGTGCTTGTTTAGAGATTAAAGGGAGAAAAAAAACTCCCATTGAGAAATTCCCTCAGTAAGCAGGGCAGTGCCACCCAGGAGGAGATGGAGGGGTGTGGCTCTGGGTGGAGGCCAGTCAATTTCAGGTTCAGAGAAACAAAATGAGAGCACAAAAGAAATAAGACTGTTTTCTGAATTTCAACATTCTGTATGTACACATTATATTATATTATATTATATTATTATATTATATTATGTTATGTTATGTTATGTTATGTTATATTATATTATATTATATTATATTATATTATATTATATTATATTATATTATATATTATATTATATTATATTATATTATATTATATTATATATAAACACAATTAGCTACATTTGCACAATTAGTCACATGTTGTCAGCTCACCAATCACAGTGGTCTTTGCTGCCTCAGATGAAGCTTGGTGGGGGCAGGAGCTTATTTAGAATCTTCTGAGTCGCCATATTTACTCAGACACCACGCAAGGCGGCTTCTTACGCTGAGCACTTTACCCTACAGCCAAATATGACGTTGTCAATTAGTCGGGGGCTGATGCTCTTATGCTTACTAAATGCATGGGACATCAGGCAATCAACCGGCCCCCACCCGCACCCAGCCCTGTGCACTCATCTCTGTTTGTTTGCCTGAAAAGCATCTTTGTTCATCAGCACAGAGGAACTGTACTCATGGAATATGTAAAAAACCTTTCAGAGACTACTTGTTTCTGGATGAACCTAATGCTGGGTGTGTGTTTTTTGTGTGTGTTTTTTGTTGTTGTTTTTTTGGTTGGGGGGTACATACGCACAGAAAATTAGAAGCTGATATATTTACTTTTTTACTTTATTATTTACTATTTATTTACCCCACAAGCACAAAAGTGGCTGTGAATGACATCTGCAGTTGTCAAAGATTGGGCCTGTGTTTACTTTGTGGCTCTTTGAGATTTTTCTTGAACTTATAGAGCATTACACATGAAATGCGAGGGGATGAATACAAGATATGTGGCCACAAAAACAAAATTATATACAATTAAATATAATATATATCATTTGTTGTCTCCTTTTTGTTAAATTGTGGCCAAAATGTAACTAAATTACAATGAGGGAATTAATCAGTGCAACTATGAATGAACTAAAATAAATTAAGAATTAATGAATTAGTGAAATGAGTTGCGTGAATTATTATTATTATTATTATTATTAAAATGAAGGAAGAATTAATAAACATGACCACGATCAAATGAATAAGCTGTGGGAATTATTATTATTTTGTACACACGTCATGTGTGGGACACCATATAATTCTTTTCTATTCCGGATCAATTTAAATTAACCAAAATAATGGTTGTCTAGTCATAACTGTCTAGTTTTAAAAATCACAAAATCATAATTGAGTAATTCTAGCATTATGAATGTGACATTTGCAGTCAAGACCTAAAATATAAATTGTCAGAGAACATATTACCAATATACTGATTCATCTGTTTACATTTTCCTAAACCCCTGATGATCAAAAGAAAAAGAAAAACGGTCTACTGTACATGTGTTTTCTATTAGATGAGAGAGATATACAGTCCCTTGCAAAAGTATTCATACCCCTTCATTTTTTTTTCACGTTTTGTTATGTTTCTGTCTTATGTTAAACTACTTTAAATTATTTTTTTTCCACATCAATCTACACTCCATACACCATAATAGTAAAGCAAAAAACAGTTTTTTAACATCTTTGCAAATTTATTAAAATAAAAAATTTAAATGATTCCATTGCATAAGTATTCATACCCTTACCAGGGACAGTTGAAATTTAGCTCAGGAGCATTCATATTACTTGTAGATGTTACTACACTTTGAGTGAAGTTAACCTGTGGCAAATTCAATTAAATGGGTATGATCTGGAAAGGCACACACGTCTTAATAAAAAATCTAACAGCTGAAAATGCATATTAGAGCAAAAACCAAGCCCTGAGGTAAAAAAAAACTACCTGTAGAGCTCAGAAACAGGTTTGCGTCAAGCCACACATCTGGAGAAGAGTTCAGAAAAAAATTCTGCTTCATTGAAGAGTCACAGAAGCATGTAGTCTCTGTTACCCTTAATGGAAGAAGTTTAACACAACCAGGACTCTTACTAGAGCTGGCCTCCTGGCCAAACTGAGCAATTTATGGAGAAGGGCTTTGGTTAGAGTGATGACCAAGAACCTGATGGTCACTAGTTGAGCTCCATGATCATATGTGGAGATAGGAGAAACCTACAGAAGGACAAACATCACTGCAAAACTCCACCGATCTGGGCTTTACGGTGGTGTGGCCAAACTCAATCCTCTCCTCAGTGAAGACACATGAAAACACACTTGGAATTTGCAAAAAAGCACCTAAAGGACCCTCAGACTGTGATAAACAATATTCTCTGGTCTCATGAACCTTAATACCAAGCATCATGTTTGAAGGAAACCAGGCATTGCTCATCACCTGCAGAGTACCATCCCAAAAGTAAAGTGTGCTGGTAGCAGCCTCATGCTGTGGGGCTGTTTTTCAGCGGCAGGGACTGAGGGACTCGTCAGAATAGAAGACAAACTCAATGCACCAAAATATAGAGATAGCCTTAATGAAAACTCAGTCTAGAGCATTCAGAACCTCAGACTGGACAGAAGGCTCACCTTCCAACAGGACAATGACCCTAAGCACACAGCAAGAGTGACTTATAGACAACTCTGTGAATGTCCTTGAGTGGCCCAGCCACAGCCTAAGATTGAACCCAAGCAAATATTTCTGGAGAAACCTGAAAATGTGTGTCTGCCCCCATCCAACCTGACAGAGCTTGAAAAGTGAAGAATGGCAGATAATTGCCAAATGCTGATGTTCAAAGCTAGTAATTTAAAAAAGTAATTTAAAGCAGTTTAACATAAGGCAGCAACATAACAAAAGGTGGGCAAAAAATTAAGGGGTGTGAATACTTTTGCAAGACACTGTACATGCGGTGAATCTGTGAACTCGAATGTACAAACCAGAACCAATAATTTCCATTGAACACCATTTTTACAGGATGTGATGTCTGTAGGTTATTTGAGTTAAGATCACTTTTTGTTTCTTTATAGAAATGTGAAATGTATAACTTAAGCTTCTTTCAATATATTATCATCAGGCAATAGCCTGAGTAATTTCATTATTCCATTTTGCCTAACTAGATTCCATTCATTAACCCAACAGTCAAATAAAATGTATTTGCGATGTTACGCAAGTCAAATGCTGCATTTCCCACCGCCTCAGGCCTAGATATTAAAATGAAAGACAACTGATGAGACAAAATAGGTTTTTTTGGTTCAAATACTTTTGCGTGGTAGTTGTTTTAGGTCATACTAGCACACTTTGCAAAACGATGTTTGTGTGATGATGACTCTGACATGTTCTCTTCTACTCCCTGTGCACTTGTGATCAAGATCCATGTTTAAGAGTGTAGGATGTCTGACTCTGTGTGTCTGTGTATATGCTGAGCTGCGGTGTTTCTCTAGTCTACTGTAAACGAGCTGCTACATGTCTGGGAGGTGAGAAATATGAGGGCTTTAGAGTGAGTGATTAAGGACCGTAATTAAAGTATTACATCGCTTTCCTAGTGCTAAGCTGAGAGAAACAGCCCACCTCAGCTCTCCTCTAACACACACTGTCTGGATCTGAGACAAACCTTCACACACAATCAGTTTTTCTCATGCTCCCTCTGAGACCCATTCAACATTCAGATGCAGAACCATAGCGTTTCGGGTCACTGAGGTCACTGAAGGTTGCTGAAACTGTATTTTAGGCAAAAACATGTTTTTATGACACCGAATATCTGAAATGAAGACATGAAACAAAACAGTGTTGGCAAACATCAGTTATGATTGATATTTCACCAGAACAATGGCTACAACGTGAGTCGCTTCAAAGATGAACTCTCACCAGTGTCCATATCCTTTAGTAAACAGCATCACAAAGAGGGTTTGCTCACAAATGAGCTGTTTTTATCATTTTTCAGACTGTGTATTTTGAAGTTTAAGTATAAAAGGGCCCCCTCCTGATAGAGAAGAAAAGGGAAAATAGCTCTCAGCAGGAAGCAGTTAAGTGCATGTGTGTGAAGGAGTGTGTATGTCTGTCCTGTAGGTGTGTGTATCAACGGGGCCTCAGTTAAGTGGTTGCGTTACCTCTCATGTGGAGCAGGCGAGTCGGGGGCGAGTCAGGGCGGGTCAGCGGTGGCTAAGGTGTCCATCATTATTTTTACGCCTGTCGGATCCCATGAGGTCGTCCAGGAAACGGTCAGTGCACGGGCTGCAGGGTGGGGGTGGGGGGTCAGGGGTGGAGTCAGACACACTCAGCGGCTCTTCCGCACAGAGGATTATGATCAACAAAGCAGATCCCACACCTGCATCAACGGGAGGAGGGGGGCACTTGTTGCTCCGTTGCAGTGGGGTGAAAAATCTACAGCCCATCTCTGGGGAAAAATGGAATATTATGTGAACCCTTTTTGCGCCTCTTTTACACCTGACCAGCCCAACCTTAAAATATAACTTTCATAAAGGTTTTTTTGCAGGAATAATTTATTGTAAGTTGTGAAGTTGCAACTTTGAGATATAAAGTCACACAATGAGGTATACATTCACCTTTGGGAGATACAATAATCACACTGCAAAATAAGAAGTCAAAATATGATATATAAAGTCACAACTAAAAGGTATAGTCATAATGCAGGATAAAAAATCACATTATGAGAAATAAAGTCACATTGTGAGTTATTAAGCTGCTGCTGTGAAACACAATGCCACATTATGCGATATAAAGTCACATTTGGGAGATGTAATCACACTTTGAGATAAAAAGTCACAATTTGGAATCTTAAGTCCCATTGTGAGGTAATATTCATGTAACAATATACACAAAATCACAGTGTGAGATAAAAAGTCACAATATGAGATATAAAGTCACATTGTGAGTTATAAATCTGCCGCTGTGAGATATAATGTCACATTATGAGATACAAAGTAACATTCGGCAGATGTAATCACACTGTGAGATAAAAAGTCACATTGTGAGGTACAATATTCATGTAATGTGATACACAAAGTTACAATGTGAGATAGAAAGTCACATTATGAGATATGAAGTCACAACTGGAAGAAACTGTAGTTAAACTGCAAGAAGTTAAGTCACAATTTCACAATTTTCCAGCGATATCGTCGACTTGATCGCACAGATACTATTTAAACTGAACTGAGCTGGATGATGACATGCTAAATATAGTCAAATTGCAAGATAAAAATTATGAGATATTGTGAGATACAAAATCACAACGTGAAATATAAAGTCGTAATTGAGACTTATAAAGCCACATTATGAGATATAAAGCCACAATAGAAGATAAAGAATGTACACCTTCAAAGTAAAAATACTCTAATATAATGATTATATGCATATAAAGCCAGGAAAAGACAACAATTAGTCATGACAGCAAATTGACTGCAAATTTATGAATGTTTTTCCATTTTAGTTTTTTGTCAACAAATGAAGTGTCATGTTATCTTACTAAACTGTAAAATCATTATAATATTAGTCTGTTGGCATTCCAATGCACCACCCGTGGTACACTTTGTGCTTAGTTAAAGTGTGAAAGTAAAATGTGAGGGGCTACAGAGGAATGTGTGTCATTGCCCTGCATCCCCGTCCCTCTGTTCTTTGCTTTTATTTTTTAATTGGACCCAGATTGCAATTTGCAGCTCTTCGGGGGCCACTTTCCCCACAGGGGTGTAATAAGCTATTAGCCGCTCACCCTCTAACGCCTAACACTAATCGTCATGGACAGCCCTTTGTGCAGTATTGGGACAGGGGCCGCTATTGTACAGCTGACCTCCTGCCCTGAGACAACAAGGGCAGCAAGGGGTGCGATGAGGGAACAGCTTCTCTACATTCACCCTGTTAAAAACAAAACAAACTCTAACACTTTACATTTCCTCTCTTTCTCTCT